>NW_023494875.1:120000-332500 GCF_904425465.1 Colossoma macropomum | reverse complement strand
AATATCTGCAGATATTTTGAAATTGAAAGTAAGTCTCCTGAAAAGAATGAATGGGTGAAAACACTAAATACTGAAAAAAATCATATTACATTTAGGTGCTGAGATTTCTGCGTAATTTTCTAATATTTTTTCTGCTTTTTTTCCCCTAATGCTAAAAAAATAAATTACATGCACTTAATGTAGGGTGGTCTCTGAGTTTTACACAGCACTATAAGCCAGTTATGATAGCGATGGACTATGTGGGCCCACATTCAGGCCTTTAGGATTTGTTAATGGTGCGAAAAGTATATAAACAAAGTAGAATTAAATGTACGATTTTCCATTAAGGCCTTACTTGGCCTGAGTTTCTGAATTTGGAGGCCAGCGCTCCAGCTACGGCCTTGTCCACGTCCGCACTGTCAAAGACGATGAAGGGGGCGTGTCCCCCTAGCTCCATCGAGACCTTCTTGACTGTTCCTGCAGCATGTTTCAGTAGTACCTGCGTTGAATATGAAATATGCTTGCATTAAAGAAATATTCGACTTCATAAAGCGTTACTGCCATTTTTAAACGCAATATAAGATGCACCAGCTCTCGAGCTGTGCAGATGAATGTTTGAATACCTTTCCGGTGACAGTAGAGCCAGTGAATGAGACTTTGGCCACTAGAGGGTCAGTGCAGAGGACCTCACCCACAACAGGAGCCTTCTCTCTGGAGCAGGGCACCACGTTAAAAACTCCAGGAGGAATTCCTGCCTGCACTGCCAGCTGTGGAGGTATAGCATTTGTCATTTTAGCTTTTTACAGCATGCTCAAATCACATAAACTATCCAGGCTTGGGTTAATGCTGGTGCTGGCCGATCTCACAAAGCATGTTTGACTTAGGGTTCCTCACTAAATTTCAGTTTCACAAAAACTAACTGGAACCGCAGTTAAGTTTATATGTATAACAACTTTCTCTGTTAATCTAGGTTTAGACACTGAAGCCATGACTAATCCTCCTGCATGTGCACATGAAAGCATGTTATTATGACAAAGAGCCAAGAAATCATACTATGTACATATGTAAAAATATGTCACATTACAACCTGTCATAACCAGGACTGAATGTGCAATAATCGATTCATCATGTCTAATATAACAGTAATGCATAGACTGTTATTTTTACTGATTAGCATAATTCAGTGTACAAGTACACAGATATATACATAGAACTGCTGTGTTACATTATGCTGTACTGGTATACAGTCATATGCAAAAGTTTGAACACCCACAGTCAAATGACATTTTATTTGTTTTCTAAGCATTTATTAGTTAGAAAAAGGAACGCTGTTGCCATTGCTACCACATTAGTGCTTAATGGAGTAATAATTGTATCATATTCTTAATATCTATTTAGTATGTTTTGCTTTCTGTGCTAAAAAAGCGACTTTTTTATGTGATCTACAAATGTCATGTAGATTAAAAATGCTCGGAGAAGTCCACCACTGTCAGTCCCTGATTGGTCAAAAGCTTGGCCCTGATTGGTCTAAGAGCTGTCTGTGATCTTTAATCCCAAACCTAACCTGCTCCGGAACAGGAACGGCCTGAGTTGGGTGATGGGGGTATGTGACATGCGCCCACCCCCCGGGCCCCAATGGAGGTAGCGAGAGCCTGCCGGAAGGCGGGGCCAGAACATCGAGTGGCGACGAACCCTTGCGAGGACGGCAGGGAGGGAGCCGCGATTGGGTGGGGGACGGAGCGCAAAGCCCGAGCTCCAAGGGACGCAAGTGACGGCGCGAGGAGGAGGACGGCGGTGCCGGCAAGGAGAGGCACGAGGTCAAGGAGCGAGTCCTGAGCTCTGTCGCCCGGGCCCCGCCCCCTGTTCCGCAGCGAGGCCGCTTCAGTACACCTCACGTTCCATTGAGCTGCAAGATGGGGGCGGTGACGAGGAGGCGGAGCAGCGAGCTCTCGTTCCCTCTCGGCTCGGGGGCTCCGATACTGATCTGGCTGGCAGCGTGAGCGCCTTTTGAAAAAGAGCTGAGAGGGAACAGAGCGAGAGGGAGGGACACGCAGCAGCAACAGAGACTAAGTGAAGAGCTGAAAAGCTGAAGTGATAAAGGACTGAAAAGTCTAGCTGTCTGAATCCACTGAAAAGTGGCCAGCTTAGCGTAGCATTGGTTGTGTTGTGTTTGCTTTGTGTTTATTTGGGTGAAATAAAATATGGCTGCTGCAACCCTGAACCCTGCCTCCAGCGTCCTCCTTGAGCCCGGGGTAGCACATGCCATGCTACAGAGACATTCCCCTACCTTAAGATTACAAACAAAGCTGACAAAGCAAAAAAAGCAAAAACAAAACAAAAACAAACCAAAAAAAACTTGATAGAACTGACCTCAGCAAGCGCTAGAGCAGAGAGAGGTGTGTCCTCGGCTGGCTTCACCACCACAGTGCAGCCTACTGCCAGAGCCGCGCCCACCTTCCTGGTTATCATGGCACTGGGAAAGTTCCACTGTGAGTCAACAAGGGGTTATCAGATATTTGGACATCAAGGAATGGAAAGACACAGCAAATAAGTCATAATGTCTATTAAGCCAATTAGGCTGTAGGAGGAGCTACTCACTGGGGTGATAACAGAGGCCACACCCACTGGCTGTTTAATCAGTAGTATCTTGCGGTCCTTGGCTGCTGGAGCAACAATGTCCCCATAGACACGACGGGCTTCCTCAGCGAACCACTCCAGAAAGGATGCTGAGTATGCAATCTCACCCACAGACTCCTTCATCGGCTTCCCCTACAAGAGCACAACATAAAAGGACTACACTTACTTTAAATAGCACAGCTCAGTGCTCAGCACACAGTACAAATACAGGACCCCCCTAATTAACCACTGGGATTCCCTGAAAGCCTCAAAATCAAATTCTGGGGCTCCCTAAAAATAAACATTAAAAACGTTATAGTGTTCAGGTGACCATTAGGTCTACTAGGAAACACAACGGTGAAAAATTCTAATTCAAAACACAATAAGAACTTAAAATGAACTCATTTCAACCTCATATTTGGCAGCTATATCAGACTGGTGTTCGGGCTGTGGTAGATTCACAAGCTACAGCGGCAGGACGCAGTGAGTCAAATTCGAGCACACGCATACAGCTTTTCCATCACTGCTTAACCTCCTCTGTCCCGAGACTGGACACTTTAAAAACAAACAATGCTGTATATCAAAAAATTTTTTTTTTTTTTTTTTTTACTGGGAAGCATATAAGTGTCCAGTAGTGGACATGGGCTCAGGTAATATCTGAGTTTTTGAATAATGAACATTTTTGTTATCACCAGCACACAAAGACAGCACTGACCTTTTTACTGTATGCCCAGCATGACATTTCTGAACTACCTGGACATCTGCATGAATGGCTCCTTAAATATGAAATAATCTTAATTCATAATAATAAACAAAGAGCTTTTTAACAGAAAGTATTTACTATGATTTACTTTACCATATCTATAATGATCCAATGGTTTAAACAGTCAAAACTGTGTTTTTTTTTTACTAGGTTCCCAGCAAAGGAGCTGAAAACTTCACGTGTTCATGAGTTTCCAAAAGTGGAGTTCAAGGTGGGTTCTCACAGAAAAAACAGCGCTGTCTGAAGGATAAACAATGCTACACTGTGCAGGTTCATTTTTCATTCAGGTACAAACAATGTAAATATACCCTCAAAAGGTACAACAGTTGGGTACCTTAAATACGTTTTTCCAGGTTCAAAGTACTTATTTGTACCTTTTCATAACCTAATGTTTTAAAACAGAACAATCAAATAAAAAGCCCGGAGAAGAGACAGAGTGTGTGGTGTTAATACATCTTAGAAAATATAATTTCAATGGATTATGGTACAATGATGTTCCCTGACTGAAGGTACTGAGATGTACCCTAGAGGCTACTGTTACTGTCTCCTCCCCTGTCTGGTGCCTCTCTCTTTAATAGTTTGGTTCAGGTGTCAATCGACCTTAGAGGCTCGCCATCTACCATGTCATCAAGCACAGGTCCGACACTGGAGTAAGGAACCTGAGCTTTAAAAGCAACCCGGCAAAGTTAAGTGAGGAGGCCCAGGTTCCCCCGTGCTCATAGCTGTGTAGTGTGCTACTGGTCTGTGTTGTTTAATAAGACAAGGCAAATCAAGTTTATTTATATAGCATCTTTCATACACTGCTGTCATTTAAAGTGCCTTAGAAATGAGAAAATACAGTCAAATAGACGTTTCCAGACGCAGACGCATAAGCTTTGTACTCTGTTATTCATGTAGCTTTTGTATATGGCCGAGTCTAGTATCTGCGCTAGATTTGTGACGCCAGTTTGGCAATTTGTCTTAACCATGACAGCTCTGTGCTGAAGCTAGAGGCTTTATGCCTCTAGTTAAATCATACTAGCTTTGTTGCCTTGCTGCTTTGCATCTCTCTAGTTCTATTTCCCTCTCATACTCTGCAGTGCTTTCTTGGGGTTCTGGACAGGCTAGATGGGCACACTCATATATTTTACACCATATAGTAGCCCAATGTATAGACATATTAGGTAAGGGGTGGGCGCCATGCTTTGTATTTATATTTTTGGAATAGGTAAGATCAGTGTAGATAGCTCTTTTGTTTTGCTCTTAGGCGAGAACCTAAACCAAAAAGCTAGGGTAGGTTTTTTTTCTTTTGTTTGTTTTCATGATTTCTTTCCTTTAGTGTCGTCCAGGTCCAGAACTTGTTTATGTTTCAGCTGTGCGTATACCATCAGTTGCTTGGCATAATTGGTTATCAACCTCAATCAAGTAGTTTAGATTAGATTTCCTAATCTGAGATAAAATGTTGTAAGATAATTCCTACCAAAAGAAAAGATTTGCTTCTGTAATATAAATTTGTAAAGATATCTTATGGTGATTAACTTATGAGCAAAGATAGGAAGTTTCTGTAATACAGCTGGATTTTTGGGTAAAAAAAAAAAAAAGTGTGTAATGTTACCTTTTCTATATCAGTGCTTCCCAACTGCAGTTCGCAGGCCCCACTGCCCTGCACAGTTCCCCTCCTCCAAACACACCTGATCCAACTCAGTAGCTCATTATCAAGCCTGTTGTGAGTTGGATTAGGTGTGCAGACGCAGAGAAAACTTGACACTGTGCTGGTCAGTTGGTTCACTATATATTGCATTAAAATTCTGTGGTGTAACTCAACTGGTCTTATTTGCTAAATATTAACAGCTGGAACTGGGTATGGAGGACACATGAGCAGATTACTAGATTTCTAATGATAGAAAGTGAATGCTTATCTACTCCAACGTGAATGAAGAAGACTCACACTCTCTGCTGTAATGAGCTTGGCTAGATCCTCCTTGTGCTGATTGACCAGATCAAACCATTTCCGGAGTAGAGTGCTCCGTTCCTGAAAAGTGCGTGAAAGCAGAGATCAGATACAGTCTTACAACTTTTGTCTGAAAAGAAAGCACAGAGATGAACAAAGTATGAAAAGCAGTTCATTTCATCCAGGGACAGGGAGCAGTGGGCTAGCAGAACACAGCTGCTGGCTGAACGTAGAGCAGAGTCAATATTCATCCGTTAATACATTTAGTATGTGTATTGTTTATGGTAGATATTCCTTTTATAACATTTCCCACACTTACACCATAAACAGCTTCTCAGACACACCTTATCCAATGGCCTGTTAAAGTAAGGGTTCACTGAAAAATCTAATTTACACAGTTGTCCCAGTACGCCAAAAGTAGTCGGTCAGACAAGACATGTTTAGTGTGTGAAGTTTGCTTCTTTAGTTTTGCACAGGAGCTTAGTTTTTTTTTAGTTTTGCAAGGGTAGCTAACAAGTAACAGAAGCCAATGTTACCCAAAATCTCCTATTACATTAGCCTTGTAGCTCCAGGACAAAACTAAAGAAGCAAGCTTCAGAGCCCAAACATGTCTTGGCTGGTCATCTACATTTGGTGTAAATGGAAAAACTGTAAATGTGATTTTTCTGTGTATCTTCTCTTTCATTTTCACATTAGCAGGGAAAGCATTAAAGTTTGCAATGAAATTTTACAGTCTTAACATAAACTGCTAATTTTGTACGGAGTCATCTTTTTTAGTAACGTGGCTTGTGCCGACTTTTAATATTTAGCATGATGACTGCTGACAACGTTATCCTTAGTAGCCCATGTAGACAATTCGTTTTAAAGGGGAGTTCAACCAATTTTTCAAAAGTTCAGCATAATGCAATCATCGATGTAAACAAAGTCACTCAGGGTGGTTTGATGTGAAATGGTGTACTGTGTACAGTGGAAACAAGAGAAAAAAAAAAAAAAACAAACACACAAAAATGTTCCAGCATCAGGCAGCATATTTGTAACCATTTCATGTAATAACTTTCTGTAGGGGAGCTTTTAAAGGCACTAAACTCTTCAGAAGTCTGGTTCCTATCACCACCACTGTGAACAACTCTGACTCATGTTTCTCTACAGCTGATCATTTCAAATCAAACCACTCTGAGTGACTTTGTTTACATTTCAAATATTTAATTAGAAAGAAATGTTTTTTTTTTTTTTTTAAGTAGTTGGAATTCCCCTTTAAGGACTTCGCTGTATTCAGGTAGACCACATACTGCCACAGAAAAGACCCAACCCTGCTAGAAAAACCAGCACAGGTCAGCATGGCTGGTCACCAGCAAAGCCAGCATATGTTGTGTTTTGGATACTTGTATGCTGGTCACCCAGCATGACCATGATGGGTGACCAGCATAACCAGCTGAAGAACAGCACAATCCAGCTTGGAATGCTGTTTGTTTTCAGCAGAAGAGGCTCAGGATATCACTGTGTACTTCATTATAACAGACATGCACACACCTCCCTCCTTCCTTCCCTCCCTCTTTCACTCTCTCACTCCTTCACTCACCTTTGCAGTCTGACACTTCCACGAGTGAAAGGCTTTGTAGGCGGAGCTGACGGCCTCCTGGGCTTGCTGTGGTCCGCAGTCAGAGACCTGGGCCAGCTGTTCTCCTGTAGCTGGATCCAGCACTGGGAAAGTGGAAGGCGCCGACACCCAGCGGCCGTTGATGAAGCCCTGAGTGCGGAGCAGATCTCCGGAGAGATCGAGGCTGTAGTTGCGGCGCAGCATGCTGGACAGGCCCGGCAGGATCCGGACCTGGCCAAGAAAAACACGCCTGCCTGTCAGACAGAAACTGACCATTGCAAGACACGTCGGAATCAGACAGCTTAAACGCTACAGGCCACCGACCGGCAACCGGGACCTCGCATTAGGCAACAGAACGCGCTGCAGGCCGCTGACAAAGTCCAGCCACGGAAAAACACCTCAAACTGAAAGCAGCGTTCACCACCTGCGTCATGACGACACAGCCTGGCGTGCGTAATGGCTGAATCTCAAACCGCTCCCTATTCACTACCTAGTGCACTACGTAGGTCTTTAAATAATGGCTCCAGCACTCGAACAGTGCATGATATGTCTAACAGAGTCACTCGGGACTCAGCTACGAGTGCACAGTTCATCTGCTGGACATACAGCGCTCTATTTATTGCAGAACTCACATAGTGCACTATATAGGGAGTAGGGAGCCATTTGAGATTCAGGCCTTATTCCTGCCAACCCTAACAGGAAACACCTAAATATTGAAGCAAGGCTCCTCATTTGCCCTAAAATGTGCCTGTTTACTGCTGTTTTCTCAGTATATTCTAAGACCTTTTGTGCTAGTGTTTTAAATTGTCAGCTCAGTCCCAGTTTACACTAATTCCACAGATACATGATGAAAGCTGACTCATCATCAGTGCCACATACAGCCGAAATATTGTCTCAAAAGTAGCATTTACAGGAGAATTCCACCAAATTTTCTAAATCTCTATAATAGATCATTGCAAGTCATTCAGAGTGGTTTGATTCGAAATAGCTCATTGTAGACAAACTCAGATTTCCTTACAGTGATGGTGACAGGAACTAGGGGTCGTGATGTCTGCAACACAAATAAAGTCACTTTATTTATTATCCAAAATGATCAGCGAACCTACACGCCTTTAATTTTTATATATAATGGTAAACAAACATCTTTGGGGACTATTTTGCCTACCAATAACCTACATGTACCACCTCTGCCTTCAATGGATTCATCACCCTTTTGTGAGGAAGCTTTTAAAGCAGGTGTCCAGCGCAGTTTGGTGATTTCCTGTTCTAATATACCTACTGACCCTAACTGCTTTGTTAAATCAGGTGTTTAAGGACGGACATTACCAAACTGCGCAGAAATTCAGCCCTCCAGGTTTGGCGTTCCCCACGAGGCATTAAACAGTTGGGACGTCTGGTTCCCATCACCACCACTGTGAACAATTCTGATTCAGGGAGTTTCTCTAGAATGAAGCACCTCAGACCAAACCACTGTGAATTACTGTTTACATCTAAACAATTTAACTAGAAACTTTGCAAAGTCAGTGGAATTCACCTTTATGCTAGAACAGACCATATTAAGTAATATGTGGAACATATAAAATGTTAAAATCAAAAATATGTATATTTGTATATAACATAATACAAACATTCTTACAGTGCCAGTTTCCCAGACATGGATTACAGTTAATTTTGTACTAAATGTCAGTCTCACTGGAGATTCAACACAAGAAATTCCTTTTAGTCTAGACTTAAATCTGGGTTTGGAAACCCAGCCCATATGATTTATAATAATTGCACTGGACCAAAGCAAAACCAAGCCACAGAACTGGAGATGAAGACTATTAACTACAAAATAGTGGCCTAACACCTTCCTCAAACTAAAGAAATACACGTCCAATATCCAAAACAGCCTTTTTCAACTTCTGGTCAGCATATAAAGATGGAGAACTTGTGTAAAGGAGGAAACAGACCATGACCAGCCATACCCCACTGTGACCAAGCACGGACACAGTTTACTAAGCAAGGATCTCCATCGGACAGGAAACTTCGGGAGGAGAAGCCACCAGAGGTAAAATCTGAATTCAGTGTTGTCAGAGTTGGATAAGCCACACGTTACACACTTATGTCTGAAGCTCTTTCCTGTGGTGCTGCTCCGATAGATCACTCTTATACTTTATGGTCAGCTATATTATCCTTACATACTATTTACGTTCTAATTAATGGTAACAGAGAAAAGAAGATTTAAGGGTAATAAAAATTTATTTTTCTGGTTCAGTTACATGATTTATTTTTTTTTTTTTAACACAGTGCATATCCTGACTGAGCTAGGAAACATCTTTAAGTGTCTGCTATTGGTGTAAACTCTACATACCTTTTCTTTACAATAATGTAACTGAGAAAGTGGATGCAATCCAAAAACTCAAACTCATAATGTTTAGCAAACAGAAGGTTATTTCACTGAATGCTTTGAAAAAAACTGGCCAACCAGTGAAAGTAAAAAATAATAATCATCTACAAAATGTACATGGTATTATTTCATTTGAGAATTCTAAGTCAAATTACCTTACATGGCAGTTATAGCAAGAAGTCAGATCAAGATTTATAAAAGCAGTCTGCAGAGCAAGAGACCCAATATCCATGAAATGTATTCAAAATATGCTAAGAAAATGGCAGAGAAAAAAAATAATAAAAAATACATAAAGCACATACATCTGTATGTGTGCTCACGCAGTCAAACACATACAAAATAAAGTGGGACCACATGGTTTAAACAAGAAACCCAATAAATAACTTGAAAAACGAACTGGCAATCAACACCATTTGAGAACATTACTGAGTGTTAGAACACCTGTACACTGATAACCACAAATCTAGCAACTAAACAATGTAAATCAAGCATTTAAAATAAGCTTTGTCGTCATGTCGACAATACATTTAAACAATTAAGGACGTTTTCTGGGGGGAGAGTGTACATGTAAAACTATGTACTATATACATGCACACATATTAGTACATGTACGAACACAAAACTATACATGTATCCCAGATGCAAAACTACAAAAAAGAATGCAGTCATTTGAGACTTTTGTATCAAAATAAAAGAGACATAATGAAAAACTGCTTTCATGAAAAAAGGAAACGGATGCACTCCTCTGTGTTTCTGCACTGTGTTCTTCATAAAAACTGAAGTCTCCCTCCCGTCCTTTAGGATATTAACTGCAGAAAAAGAGAAATGTCAACTATGTGAGAGACATGATCACAAAAATCAGAAGACTGCATTCCTGAAATAAGATTAGTTCCATCTTTCACTGCTGTGAGCTCTCTGGAGTGTGCTACAGGAAATGGCTGTCACGATACACGACAATATTTATTTATTTATTTAACGGGGGTTGCTAAACAGTACATGCTGTGAATCGAATACAGTTACATTTTATGCTATAAAATTACGCTATGCTAAAATTAGCATTTTGCCTGAACAGCCAAAACACACACACTGTTTACAGTCATTTTTCTTTGCTTTAAAGAACTCAGTTTACACACTGTGTCTAATACAGGCCCTTGCTTTTCGGTTTAACTCTCATGCTTACTACACAATGTATTTTTGCTCATTACAAGTCTTTACATTTGTAACCATTTTTAATTTTGCAAGCTTGCTTTAATATTTTCTTTTCTTCTTAGTTTTTGTTCCTATTCTTTAACTTTTGTAGTTTGCATTAGATTCACAACCAGCTATTAAAAGCAGCTAAAAACCAAAAGGGAATAAGAAATTTTTCCACAGAATGTGATCAAAAACACAATGAAAATCTATTGTAACTGTTCCATAGTAAAAACCCAAGCAGCTAACATATTTACTGGATGTTAATTGGATAAACATTACATTATACACTTTGTTGACACTGCATCAGAAAACTCAAAAAAACATTCATTTATTTTGTTAATCAGTTACCAACTGGAGTTACAGTTTCTTTGATTATGTGGAAAAAACCTGATAGTTTTCATTATCTCTGTAAATTTTTTTAATCTCTGTTCAGAACTGCCACCCAATTCGCCACACTACTGTTATAAGTAGTAACAAACTATTTTATTGGTTAAACAAAGGATAGGGGAATGGCATAATCTTTTCAAGGCATTTTGAAAAAGGTGAAATACTAAAACATCCGACTTAGTCCAAACTTCAGGTGTCCATAAAGTACTTACGCTCTTCACTGTCTCTTTGATAAAATCTTTTCTGTCTGTCAGGTCATAGTCAGGATACAAATCATAAACCTAAAAGGAAGAATAAAGTAATATAATGCATCACATACATACTGAAACACCACATTTCCATTATTTCCAAAATATACAAATTAAGAACTTACTTTTTGGCAAATCTGCTTCATTGTCACTTCCTCCAGGTTTGCATCTTTCAGGAGATCTTTAATAGCTCCTTTTAACTGTTCATTTGTTGGGGGCTTTTTAATCATCTTGATTAGTGGCTCATCATCATCTGAGCTATCACTCTGCACTGGATTAAACGGAAACACATGATGCAATAAATAAATACTCTATTTTGTTTTAAAAACCACCAGAAAAATCATTCTTTGCTACTTCACCAGCTTGCTACAATGTAAATGTTTAGTAGTGAGATGTAGTTAAAACAAGCTACCACTACACTCCTGTGCAAAAAAAAGAGCCCAAATTAATAATGGTAAGTAATGGTAAGTGTCAACCAATTATCGGCCCATCTGATAATCAGAGTCAATTTTCAGCACTTTTCAGATTATTGGAATCAGCAAATAAACTTGCTGGCTTGCCGATAAAGGCCGATTGTTATTTATGCACATATCGGACGCAACCGTAATCAACAAAACACGTTTCTGTAGTCTGGAGCAGTGTCCTGAACCAGCATTGCTTGAAATGTGAATGATGCATAAAGTACAAACAACCAGCACTTCTGCAATCTGTCTCTCTGTGTCCTGCCCTGCATCGAGTACATCCAATCAAATGTGCTTTCCAGTTTTGCGAAACATGCTTTTCGGTTTTGGGAGGGAACGAAGAAGCGCCTGCTTCGCTCCCACAGCAAGAGGAAAAGGTAAAAGCATGTCACAGTTGAACAACATAGTTGGCAAAAAGCTCAATGCACTCAATCATATAATTCACTCACTCTAGCCACACAAACGTGACTCGTACATGCAGCTTGAGCCCTGTCCAAAATATCACATTAGTATAGTGAGGATGAGATTTGTATGTGTTGGAACAAACATTGTGTGCAGACTTATAACGTTTCTGTACTGGTTTAAATCCGCTCAGAATGTGTGTGCCTAGTAGGGGTGGGAATCTTTAGGCACCTCACGATACAATTCGATTACGATTCAGAGGGCTGCGATGCGATTATGAAATGATTATCGATGCATCTCGATATAGCATTTATATTTTCTCACTGTGTGAGCTCAAGTTTCGAGTTCAAGTTTCAAGTTTATTTGTCATTTGCACAACATGTCAGGACATTTATGCATTGAAATGCTTGTGGTGAGGCTCAGCTAATCACTCTACAGAAAATAAATAAGTAAAAATAGAAATACAAGAAAAAACAACTGAAATATATTAAATATACACAAAATACACACAAAATATATACAGAATATAGAGACAATATACATTTTAAAGTGACTAAGTAACTCAGTGTTATTGTTATTTAAATTGACTTGGTACTTTTAAAGCAAAGTATTTGTAATGATCCATAATGAATTTACTTTCAATATCTTTTTTAATAAAACAAATGGAAGTGATGTGGCAAGTGAACTAGAAGGCTCTAATTCAGTGCCCTTGTTTGGAGCATGAGACGCTGCTGCTACTCATCTGCGATAAAATGCGCTGTTACGGTGAAATAAGATCCAGTGGCAGTGGATGTCCACGCAGCACATGTTACAGCTATTCTACCCGTTTTCTTTAGTGATTTTATAACTTCAGTTTTGGTCTCGTTGTAGAGACGGGGGGGGGATCACTGTGTCAGTAAAGTATCTTTGAGACGGGACGTGTGCAGCATAGCGCGAAAGCCCTGTTTCACAACGACTGAGAACCGGCGTGCAGATTGCAGGTCACGTAGCAGCGATGCGTTATTCGCATTTATAAGCAGCACCATTGGTTTCCTGGTATGTTAAATCTGCAGCGACAGACGGTCAAACACTAAACAGTTAGGAAGATGAAGTCGCTTCTCTTTCGCATTTTCCTGTACCACCTTAAATGGTGCCTCAGTCAGAATTTAAGGTGGAATGGGAAAATTCGAATGAGAAGCGACTTCAGCCTCGGAAAACAGTCGAACAATGAGAGACATTTTAGAAGAAACTATTGAACTTTTGAGGAAAAGTTTCCTGAGGGAGAGGGGAGGAAAGCGGCTATAGCTGAAGCTTAAAGCAGAGCAAAGTAAATCTGCGCTCTCGTTTATATTGTTTAGCCTATACTAGGACATTAACACATACGGGACATCAAATGTTGTGGCTCCCAAGCTGGTTTGATTTTTGCTGAAAGGACAAAATGGCTCTTCTCATCATTTGTGTTGTGACTCCTGAACTAACCTGGTTTTTAATACAGAGGGAGCCAGTCGGATTTCTCACTCATCCATGGGTGTTTTTGTTATGTGCCGCCACAGACTGTCCGGGCGCTGCACTTACCCACTTCCAAGTTCCGCCTTTTACGTTCCGTCAACATTACGTTATAAATTAAATATTTAGAAAATCGATTTTTGACATTTGTGAATCAATTCAGAATCGTTCATGTCCGCATCGCGATGCATCTAAGAATTGATTTTTTCCCCGCACCCCTAGTGCCTAGAATGGAGCTTCATTGGGCCCACTGTGCAGACATGCCTCCAGAAAGCTGGTAACTTATATGTAACATCGTAACGCATTGTTTTACACTGAAGTCATATATAATTTCTGGTCATTTTCATATGACATATGTATAATTTTTTTTATTTAAAGTTTTGTACCCCTTTTTTGAGCTCCATTTTTCTTACAAACATCACTGACTATAACTTTAAATGTTTGAGGTACTATTTTTGCAGCCTACTGTCCAAATCGCAAATCACTTTTTATAATGTTCTAATACATTTAACGTAAAATGTGAGCAAGAGTTGCATTCTTGTAAATTTTCACACAATAAGCATTAAACTCATGATAAAAAAAATATTAGCCCCAAATGTTATCAGTATCCTTGATCACTAATAATCAGCATTGGTATCGACCCTAGGAAAAGAAAAAAAAGCTAGCTTTTACTAATGGTTCTGGTCCATATTTAAATCTTATA
The DNA here is from genome assembly GCF_904425465.1 of Colossoma macropomum. NCBI lineage: Eukaryota > Metazoa > Chordata > Actinopteri > Characiformes > Serrasalmidae > Colossoma > Colossoma macropomum. The sequence continues at coordinate 318,349 of NW_023494875.1, read as the reverse complement.
GACAATATTTAGTCTCACATTAAACACAAACCAGCTTAGCAATGTTTTTCAACTGTTTGAAGCCGTCAATGTTCAGCGGAATAATACTGACTCTTCTTTCTGTGAAAGGCTGTCTGTACGTTTACCCACAAGACTTCGATATTAAAGAAATCAAAATTAAAGCTATCCCATATTAAGCTACTTTATCTTTTCAATTATGGATAATTTAATGACAGATGATTTGTTAAGACCACTTAAAGCTCAATGTTTTGCCATTTAGGGCTTGGTCCATTTTTTGTGCAAGGAAGTGTACATGAACTGCATAGCAATAGCAAGAAAGTAAATAATGAAGCTAAATCAATGTGGCCTTAATCAAGTTAGACATATGCTTGATGTGGCCCTTTTTAAACAGGAATATAATGATACCATTTTAAAGTGACAAATTCTGATGAGAACTGACAGTGTCAGTGCTGGAAAGTCAAACAAACCATGTGAGCAATTAAGCATCTGTGTCTGCAATGGGTGCAACAGTAGCTGAACCCACTAATCAGAAGAGGTGTCTGCAAACTTTTGAACATGAGGTGTAGTCATACATGTGAAACTGAAATGTTTGCAAAAATAATTTGCTGTGAAAGAATCCTTATTAGATTCTCTTTTGTAGCCCACTGAAGAAGCACTGAAGTTTAACCTGTAAACCCCACAAATGACAGACTCCTAGAAGTTGAAATGGAATCACAAGAGGAGCAAATAAAGCTTGGGTGATCTACTTACCTTTGCTTTTGCTGACGATATTTTTCTTCTTGTTGCTACTGCTGTCTGCTTTCTTGGTTTTAGGAAGAGGCTTGGCTGGCGCTTTCTTCTGTGCAGCTGGTTTCTTTATAGTCTTGGAATATAAGAAATACATTTTTTCAATCAAAAAGGTTTACCAGAATGAAGTTCAGATTGTAACCTTGATGAAGAGGCATAAAAACACTAACCTTTTTGGGAGCAGTGTCTTCAGCAGAGTCTGATGCAGACTGATCAGAGGTGTCTTCAGCGTTCTTTGCTGCCTTCTTGGGGGTGGATTTCTTTTTACTACTGGTCTTCTTTGACTTTGACTTGAAAGTCTGATTCAGTGTAAATTAAAAAAAGATTAATAATATTTCAATTTAAATAAAAACACTTAAGCTGTTATTACTTTAGAAGCTTCAGTACAACAATGCATTCATTACACTTGACAGATAAAAAAATATATATATATTTGTAATAATAATGGATTAGACATCCAATTGCCTTAATGACAGCACCAATCCTGTCAGGTAAAGATCACACCCTTCTCGAGTTCCTGTCCATTTTAACCCACTCTTCCACAAAGTTTGTGCTTCATTCCCACATTCTTGGATGATGTCTGTTGAATCAGTCCCAAACGGTCCTACAGTCATAATGGAACACTGGGACAGTTTGACCATCAAAATAAACAGAACTCAGTACAAATTCTCAATTTGTAACAGCAGGTGAAACACTGAAATAGGCACACCTGAACTCTAGCCGAAATGTGAACCCAGTTACTGGGAAAGTGAGTTAGAATGAACAGGATCTCAAGGGACCTAAAAGATTGGTGGTTATTAAGGAGGACATGTAACCAAGTAATAGAAAAAGAAACGACGCATGTGACTAATTTTTTGTCTGGTGAGTAGAGATCAAACGATATTAAAATTTCATATCACGATTATCATGACCAAAATTATCAAGATTATCGCGATATTGTTCAAATGTGTTGAAAAGTAAAATAAATAAATAAATACCGATACACAAACTGAAACTCGTTTCACCAACTTTTATATTAACACAAATAGAATTGGCAGCAATATGCACTTTTTGTTTGCATAAACATTAAAAAATATATAGTCAATATATTTGTAGTATTACTTACAATACTTGTAATACTCTGTAAACAAAAGAATAGCAAATGTATTATTACTGTTTATTATTATTACTGTTATTACTATTATTATTATTATTATTATTACTGTTATTACTATTATTATTATTATTACTGTTATTACTATTATTATTATTATTATTACTGTTATTACTACTGTTGTAATTGTTTTATTATTATTATTATTATTATTATTTACAATAACTAGGGATTTCCCTGCATAGAGAATTAAATCTCGACCAACTCTGAGGTGGGTCTTAATGGAAAATTACTACTTCTAAGCAGTGTTGCACTATGTATGGGACATTGAGTGATTTGAGACAGTGTTATTCTCTTCTCAGACAGTAAACACTGCAAGTGAGACGAGAAAGGGGAGCTGTGCAGATTGAACTTCTGCAGCGTTTCGTTCCAGTGCTTGTGTGACTGTTAACTCAGAGCTCATTTTGGAGACACTGATCCACAGAAATGTGTTAAAAGCTTTAGTTTCGATTCACAGTTGATTCACCGTTTTTTTTTTTTTGATGCTAAAAGCTTCATTTTATATTATTAACGAACCATAAGCATAAGTTAAACCACACAGACAATGACATTTCTTCTATTTCGAAGTCCCCACGGACTTCTACGTTAAAGTTAACCTTGCATTCTCTAAAAAGTAGCGGGTGGTGGTCGCGAAGATGACTCATAAAATTTGATGTGTTGCCCCCTTTCGCCGCTATTTTCTTTCGGCCTGTTCTGCAGACAGGGTGGTCATCTTCAATTAACTTTCCCTCTGCATCCTTATAAAACCCAAAATATGACCACACGCCAGACTTGGTCTTCTTAGAAGGCTGAAATATGTCCGAATCTCTTTCACTACATTCCACCATGTTCTCTCTTCTCTCCCTCTCCCTCTCTCCTCCTCCCCATTCCCCTCTACGCGCACACACACACACAGCTGCATCTGAGAGAATGATTCTGCCTTTGTTTGACTCTGTACAGCGAGTTTTTCACACCGCGGTAATCGACCGCGGTTTTAACGATACTTTAAAGTTCAAACGGTACTACTAACCGTCATTAATTTTACCGCGGTTTACCGTGAAACCGGTAACCGTTTCATCTCTACTGGTGAACTTATCAAAATTTACAAAAACTTACGAAAACACAAATGCAATTCATAAGATCATATAAAAGCGGCTTTAAATGGCACTCTCATGAAGTATATATGTCGTTTGGAGAGGAAATATCAATGCCACATTACAATTAATAGCATCTTGTTTAGAAAAATAAAAATGTGACTTGACAAATTGCATTATATGTCAGCTGCGTTTCTTTCTAAACCTCTTCTTGTTATAAATGCAGCATTTTGAAAGGAACCCAGCACTTCCTTGTAAGTCCTACATTCCATGCTCTAGAAACAGGGCGCAAGAAGTTTGCCTGCACCATAACTAACAAGAGCAGAATCAACAAATTGAGCACAAACCCCATGAAGCCAAGTGACTAAACTTGCTCTTAAGTACTAAACTAACACATGCAAAACCAAAAAACAATACTGTTTATCAGAAGCAACTAATGCCCATATGCCATTTTACACTGCTCATGCTACCAAAACTGGGAGCAGCAGACTGCAGCTGTGTTCGTCAATACATACGAATGGAGCTGACTTCAGTTCTGTTAGATAAGTACTTAACACCACCATTATACTTAAAACAGTGTATTTTCAGTTTGTACAACAAATTATACAACTGAGTAGCAGATCGATTTTACAGTTCTGTGTAGATTTCCACAAGATTACTGGGAAATCTTGTATGTAACTATGTAAAATTTCTTCTCAGACGTTCAGAATCATGCATTCAAGTAAGTATGACAGGAAACTACATGGCATTTCCCTGCATTTTTACTCACCTCTTCATCGTCGCTTTCTTCTAGGCTGTCCTCAGAACCTATGCTCTTCTCCATTTCCTCTTCCACTTCTGAGTTACTTTCATTTCCTTCATGTTTCTGACTGTCTGATGTTTCTGCATCTTTGTTTTTACCTTCTCCCTCATCTTCATCATCCTCCTCATCATCACTACTTGAATCAGTAACAATTGCTCTGGATTTTCCACTCTCTGGTTGCTTCTGCTTGCTCTTGGATGCAGATTTCTCTCGTTTCGCATCCTTCATAGTTTTCTTCTTTCTTTTCTTTTTCACAATTACTGGCTGTGCGGACGCAAATGACAAAAAGACGCAAATGACAAATCTTCCAAAAGTCTGCTTATGATGTAATTCTTGGAATCCTCTTGGTATATTAGTCTCTTGCAATATTCATTTAAAGAAGGGGTGAAATTGTGTAACTCACCTTTCCTGAATTTGTTGGGTTTATGAGAAATTGCATGATCCTATCAACCAGTACAGCTTGATTTCCACTCCTCTCAAGATCAAGGATTTGACAAATGGTCTTAAGTTGCACTTTGGGGAGCCTGCAAGACAGTTATTTATTAATAAAATGAGGGACAAAATTCTAAACTTGACTTCTAATGTGTGTCAATGACATATTTTATTTTCTCCCAAAATGTGTAGATGTATGGGCACATTAGCAAAGCACGCAGACTAGATACACTACCTGGTCATTTTTTCCCTCTTTTTGTTGTAAGGGTCACTGTCGATCTCAAATGGAAAGCCGTTAAATAATCGAAGGTGTTTCCGTAGCGAAGCAACCTGTTAAAATATTTAAAAATGACAATCAGTATAATTTAAAAAGACATGATATTACTCATGCGACTGTGTCATGTTTAAGCACTGTTGACTCAATTCATGTACACATTAATCCAAATAAATATGCTTACAGCTCCTGGGCGATCATAAAGAATCTTGTGAAGAGGTTTCAGCAGTGGGGCTTTGAGTCTTCCAATGGCATGATTGACACGGGCAATGTCTCCCAGTTTGTCCCCTTTACCTATACTCTCAATTTTTGGCTTTTCTTTTGGTTTAGGCACCTGCATATCGAGTCTTTGGACTGTTTTCTTCTCTCGTTTTCCTTCAATGATTTCCCCTTGGTCTGCAAACAGAAGAGAAAAAAAAGAGCATTTAAGAAAACATTTCTAAACTCATTTTTTTCAATAGTTATTCTAACAACAAAAGTAATGAGTACATTACGTCAAATGTTAAAGCATTACATACGTATTCTGCTCTTGGATTTCTGTTTCCAGGACTCATCATGCTCTTCTTTATTTGATCCATCATGGACCTCTTCTTTTGTTTGATCCTCTTGTGATTCCATTTCAACTTCTAAGGAGTCTGTCATTTGTGGGGTTTACAGGTTAAACTTCAGTGCTTCTTCAGTGGGCTGCAAAAGAGAATCTAATAAGGATTCTTCCACAGCAAATTATTTTTGCAAACATTTGTCGGTTTCACATGTATAACTACACCTCATGTTCAAAAGTTTGCAGACACCTCTTCTGATTAGTGGATAACAAAGCTGTGCCCATTGCGGACACAGATGCTTAATTGCTCACACGGTTTGTCTAATCTCCGAAGAAAGGCACCGTTAATAGAATGGATCGCTCTGGAGCAGCCATGCACGAGTCTAAAATCACCAATGGTAAGCGCCAGCTAGAGGGGTCTAAAGCCCTCCGGCACTGGGCTGTGGAGCAGTGAAACTGTATTCTCTGGAGTGATGAAGCTCCATCCAATAATTTTAGGATGAGTTGGAGTTTGTGATCCAGAGCTGATCATCCAACATCAGTACCTGACCTCACTAACACTCTTGAGCCTGAATGCAATCAAATTCTCACAGGAATGTCCCAACTACACTCTGAGAGTGATACCTTCAAGAATACATCTCAGTACCTTTAGTCAATGAACATAACTGCACTATAATCCATCAAAATTATATTTTCTACGTTGTACTGACTCCACATACCCCCATCTCATCTCCAGGCTTTTTATTTTATTGTTCTGTTTTTAAAAAATTTGGTTATGAAAAGGTAAAAATATGTACTTATTTACTGTGCACAACTGGACCTTAAAACCACTGCGGTACCTTTGAGGGAACATTTACATTGTTTGTACCTTGATGAATGAAAAATATACCTGCATAGTACCTTTATTTACAAGTGTAGATCTGGGCAATATGACAATATTGATCATTACTGTGATAAATTACATCTCAATAAGTCAGAATCTGCTTTTTTGAGCAAATCTGCTGTCAGTACTTAACACTTCCCAAAGGGCATGTTTGATTAAAAAGAGAACATCGTTATCCTGTTTAAATGGATTTAGGGCAGCACAGTGTGAGAAATGCTGAACATGAGTTATTTAATTAATAATTTTTGATATTGTTTTTAAAACGTGAGCTTACTTTGTCTGTTCTAGCTAAATACCAGATGAAATAAATATCGTGACACAACGTGTATCATAAAAAAACTTCCTGAAGTATCATGATATTACATTTTTGCCATATTGCCCAGCTCTCGTCCCAACATCAGGTGTAAAGCCTTCCCAGAAGCTAAATAGCTCTGTTACTGCGGAAAAACGAGAACAAACTCATAATAAATGCCTTTGACTGCAGGAAAAACGTTGGACGAGCAGATGTCTACAAACTTTTGGACACGTTGTGTGTTGTCCACAAGACAACAAGCTAACAATAATTTGGCTAGCAAGCTACAGACCACTCACTCGTGTCTCGTCTACATATGTTATTAGGAGTAAGCTATTCAGTCCAGCAAGACCACAGCATCGCCCGATTTGAGCTTGTAGGTCTAAGAAAGCCAAAAAATCTTGAGTAATGTTGCTATTTGACTGTATAAAACCCAACAGACTCTCCTTTACAGAGAGGTTACTGTGAGTTGCTTAAAACGCGGCAAGTTAGACTCAACTTTCATGGCTAGCTAAATTTATTACAAGAATGGCCAAACAGAGCAAACTACAGCTGGTCTTTGAATTAAATTCCAATAAGTGTGCCATCAGTATGAGGAATTATCACAGACTTTGCTATTCAGTAAGCTGTGGACTGCCTTTTAAACCATTTTGTGGATGTTTGTTTGTAGCTAGCATTAGCCTCCTCCCTGCCTCCCGAGTTCAAACTAATTTGGCGCGAGTGGCGGATAGACAAGCTTGCTGGCTGGTAATGAAAACGCAGTCTGCTTTAACGAGCGAAAAACGGCATTCAGCAATATCTAACAACGGCTTAACTGACATGTTTTTAGACCCAATTGTTAAATCTAAATATTTACCGCCACACTACGAATTCAGGCTTCAGTTCAAGGCTTTAATAGCACTAACAGCTAGCATAGCTAACTCGGCTAAGCAGCTAGCTAGCGAACTGTCCCGCCCACAGAGCAGACCAAAACAAACGCAGCGTTTCACTGCAGGGCGGGAAAAACACAAAGCACAGGCTACAAATGAAGCGAACTACTGCAAAAGTGATGTTCGCGTGCTATATGAAATACACAGAGTGAGATCTGATGTAAAAACAGCAGTACTTACAGGCTGCGGACTGTCCGCTCTCTGTGTGATCGGACTCAGATAAACTCCGCAACATGGCGTTTGAAAAGTGTGGGCGTGCGGTCACGTGACCCGGACAGACCTCTCACACGCAGACAGGACGGAGAAGCGCCAGAGTGAAACAAGGCAGAGCCGCTGGAGACGAGCCGGACTGCGGGGCTCAGCTCGGTACAGTCACATCAGAAAAGACGAACATATTTCTATCCCTGTCTCTTAAATCCTGATGATAAATGGAGGGATTCTTAAAAATATACGACCTCATGCGCGTTTTATTGTTCAGAAACAGGCTCGGTGCAATTCCACTGATTTTTCAAAGTTTGCTAAAGTCCGCTAAATTCAGTCGTTTAGATGTAAACAAAGTCAATCAAAGTGACGTTAAACGGTGCATTATAGAGAAAGACAGTGTTATTGCTGTGTTACAGATTATTTTACAGCGGTGGTGATAGGAACCAGGGCTCACAACGTCTACAACACAAATACAGCCTTTTTATTTGCCATCTAAAATGATTAGTGAACCCACATGTGTCTTCTGAGTTTTTACATGTAATTTGGATTATGTCAAAACAGTGGTAAATTTGATCTTAAAACAGTGTCTCTAGAGCATTTCACCTCTAACTGAATGACTTCGTTTACGTGGGGATGTCTGATGAAGGGAGCTGTTAAATTAGCCTTAAAATCTGAATTCACAAATAATTGACGCTACAAGCTGGTAGTAAAAACTGTATATTACTGCTAAGCATACTGTGTGTTACTGCACCACATGAAAGAGGAAAAATAATTGAATATTACAAAGAAATAAATACAAATTTAAAGTTAACGCAGCTGAGTTTCGGTGAGGCTGATACTGCTGATGAACAGCAGGGGGCAGTGCAGTATCTCTTCACTGTGATGTGACCGTGGTCTACTTTCCTCAAGCGCACTTGGTTCTTTTTAAAATAAATTCCTCGAATTTCCTTTTTTTATATAAGGATAAGGATATAATAATATAAAATTACTTATATATTTATATAAAAAGACTGATGTAAGCGAAACAAACGGTAAGAATGACGTAGGCTAATCATTTAAAGAATCAGTAGTGCAGAAATGAGCTCTGAAAAAAAACATTCAGACACTACAATGGTACATAAGCGGAGGTATGCAGACTAAGCAGACTCAGATTTACTACACCCACATAGTGCGGTTTCCTGTAGGACACCATTAGATCCCATTAGTCCATCAGATGGATCTGGAATCAGACCAGTCCTTTACACTGTCATATCAACCCATCAGGAGAACACAACATAGTGACTACTGGACACCACCAGGAGCAAGCAGACACTTTTAATGGTTTCTATCATTTCAGCAGGGTTGATAATATCTCAGTTTGCCTTGATACAGTTTTTGAACATATGTGAAGAATGATCTATTCAAGCCTTATACAGTACTGTAAACATCAACCAACCAGAAAAGTTCTTTCAAAACAATCTAAAGCACACAGTGAATTACATACACTACAGATGACTGTAAGATCCTGTAAAGTGTGCAAAATATGTATTATGTCATGAATATAATGCTCATTATCCATCAAATATATATAATTATATCACTGAAACTGAGAAGCAATGCCACTGTGTACATATCACAGTACACCGGTATATATCGGCCAGCACTAGTTTTACAGTTTTTATGTTCTTTAAAGAGTCCACATCATGGAAAAAACTGAGCTTTTTAAAAATAAGAGTTTGCTGTGTAAACATTGTTACAGTTTCAAAACATACTGTAACAATATTACAATATGTAACAATGATCAATCATTTCTCAAAGAAGAACATTTGCACCTGGACCTGAAAAACAGAAAAGAAAAAAGAGAAGATGAGAAGAAAAAGCTTAAAGATAAAGGTTTTTTTGGCGCGCAAAAGGTGGGGGGGTCGTTGGGCGATGGGGGGCCCCCAAAAGGCTAGAGCCAACATTAACAGCAGCAACAAGTGTCCTTTTAACGGAGGGGGAGGTGCGGGCAGGCGCAGCTTTGCAGGCCACGGCCCCTGAGCCCCTCTTGACCCGCGGACGCCGCAATACTTTTGCCTATATTTTACATTAATTTAGGATCCCATACAGGCGCAGTGTGTCCACCTCACCGTCTCCGTGAGACCCGCTGAAGGACCGAATCTGCCTGACCGAGCCCGCTCCGTTCTGTCTGACCCGCCTGCGTGTGTGAGATTGTTGCCTAGCAGCGTAGGAGCGCTCTGATTGGCTGGCGGCGCGCAGACCTTTCAGAAGGCGCGCGGGTGCTCCTCAGTGCTCAGAAGCAGCTCGAGTTCAGCGGCAGCGCAGAACATCTCCTCTCCTCTCCTCAGCGGATACCTCTGAGACTACAGCATGAGCTGGAATAGCTACTTCTCGAGATCACACGAGCAAGACGAGATATCTTCTCGACCGGCGCAGGAAGAGAACTCTGATCTTCAGACTTTTCTCCAGACCCCCGACTCCTCATGAAGTAAGCGCAGCAGTGTGAAGTTGTTATTGCGCTGCGGGCCGCTTTAGCTTCGGCGTTACCGTGTAGTTTAATGTCCGGGTACATTTCTTCTACTTTCTCGTGTGTTAAAAAGCCCAGTTTCTTCATAAAGCTGCCTGCACTGAAGTCTGCGTTTGAAGTAACTGTACAGTATTCGAGGCATCGTCTTTGCTGGTCTGTGCAGATTAAAGGGGATGGTGACGATGTATACAAAGTCATTCAGAGTGGTTTACTGTGAAATGCTGAGTTCTAGAGAACCTTACAGTCAGAATTGTTCACAGTGGTGTTGATAGGAACCAGACGTCTGAAGAGTTTAATGCCTCTAAAGTCCTTTTCACATAAAGTTATTATATAAAACGGTTATGAATGTGCTGCTTGGGTCTTGAGACATTGTTTTCTGATAGTTTTGAGAGAAGCTTTTGGCCTGAAAGATATTTTCTGAAGCCATTCATGGCGGAGGGGTACATGCAGGGTGATGTAAGACAAACTAGTCCCCAAACTAGTTTTTTAGATTTAGCAGTATTTTACCATCTTTAGCATTACATATACACATTTAGAAGAAGTGTATGGACTGGTGGTTTTGGATAGTAAATAAATTTGCTGTATTTGTGTTGTAGACATTGTGACCCCTGGTTCCTATCAGCACCACTGTAAAGAAATCTTTGTTGATTAGTTGATTTCTCTACAATGGACCATTTAACATGAAACCCCTCCTTCTTTAATATTGGAATTTCCATTTAATTTCATAATACGACAAATAAGACACTGATTTTTTGAAAGGATCTGAACATTGGAGAATTACTCTGCTTAAATTTAATCTGTTTTATCACTATACAAATCAGTCTTCACTCAGTTTCTCACCTGGTGACTCATCCTTAATCAAGCCTGTGTCAAATTGCCTCTCAGTGATTTGGACTCATTATAATGATTGCTTTGCTTTATTTCCATTTGTGGATGTGCTAATTATTATTCACACAGCCTTTTCGCCATTTAACCACTGATCATGTTAATGTGCCCCTTCTTACTTCTGATCGTATCCTAAAAATGACACAAAATTGAACTGTGAAGATGGAACTGAAGATGGTACTACTGGCTGCAAATGGTGGTTATGAACACATCAAAGCATCTGTGTTTTCTCCACACACATTCAGCACATGCATGTGCCCCTCCACTGCACTGGGATTTGCTCTTGGACCTCTTTAATGCTACTTCATGAGATCTGATTAAAAATGCAGGCCTCAAAATTACCATCATGACAATATTATAGAGAGGAACTTACTAAAGAGAATTAATGATTACAAGAATAGTAGCATTAGACCAATTAATTAGACAGTCCAGCTAAAATATTTAAATCTCAATGAGCAGCTTTGAAGAAGTAGGACAGTGCCAAAGGCTCCGTCTCTTTCCCGCCGTGTCTGATGTGTGATCAGTCAGTGTTGGCGGAGGAAAAAACATGGAATTTACTCATTCAGAAAAGAAACCTCACCAAGGACTACAATAGTAGTAATGCAAGCTTTCCAAGCACTTTTTCTACAATGTAAATATATACAGTCATATGGAAAAGTTTGGGCGCCACTGGTGAAATTACACATTTTGCTGAAAATATGTTAACCCTGTAAATATATATATATATATATATATATATATATATATATATATATATATATAGATAGATATATATATATATATATATATATATAAAGAGAGAGAGAGAGAGAGAGAGAGAGAGAGAGATTGAAAATGCAATTATCTGTTGTGGTACTGTTTGTGTATGGTCATAGTGCCTTAGCAGAGGTGCTAAGAAAGCCAGGACAATAGTTCCAGTTTAATGGCCACACCTTTTATTAGCACTATGACCACACACAAACAATACCACCATCACATCTGTAATAATAACATAATTTCTTGTGATGAAATTGTAGCTCTTTGATCAGCAAGATTTGGTCACTTCTTATCGAACATGGGGCGTTCTGCACAGTAATTTTAAGTTTATTCTTGATGCTATACAGCTTTCTCAATCATTATAGAATCATCTACAGCTCAATTTATACTTAAACAGTTTTTTCCAGTTTCCTACTAGGGATGCACTGATATGGGAATAGTGGGCCAGTGCTGATATCTGATATTTTTATGTACATAACTGCGATGCCAATGCATAAACATTCATAAAATGTAGAAATATAGATGTTGTAGATAGAACTACTATAACATTCATTCATAGATAGGTAAAAATATGGTAAAATTAATAAAATGCAGACGTTTTAGTGTGGTATCCCAGCACCACCTAAACATTCTGTTCATCCAAAGTACAATAAATACATCATCAAATATCACTTTTGTTGTAATATCAGTCAAGTCTAAACATTTGTCCAATGACGACTTATTTTTCACCCAAAAATCTGGCGATACTGATATGAATCCGTTATCAGTGCGCATCCTTGCTTCCTACAAATTTTAAAACATATAAAATGTTATCATTATATTAGAATAATTTTGCCTGTAACAAAATAGTTTTATATAACTGAAAACACTGATTCCGAAAACCTTTGAATGGTAATGTATATGGAAGCATACTGTCCAGTTTAAAAAAAAAATAAATGAATGAATAAGACTCTGGGTTTTAAATATCTCCGTTGTTTCTGCATCATTTGCACTCAGCAGCTGCCCTTTACATTGTGTGAAAACTTCATAATGAATGGATCAATAGAAATGCTCCAAAGTTGCTTTGGATTAACACCTCTTTACATTAACATACATTAAAAGTAAATAACTTTTTTGCTTTCTTCTGTAAAGTTACAGTTTTAGAGATACATGTTTTTAGACAACAGTGGTATACAAACTGATCAGAAAAATAGATGCTTAAATTCTTGAATTCTAAATTCTTAAACTCATAATAGCATTGTCACAAATCAAGCTTTTCTGTGATTAAAAATATGCACACTGAATTATTCATGGCACTCATTTTAACTGATTTTTTCCATGTCAAGGCTCTACCTCATCTAGAGCACTATGATCAGTGATGCATCAAGTGCAGCGGAGTTCTGTGGGGACAGCGCTTCAGTCTTGTCGCTGGATTCCAGTGTGTTCTTCAGCGAACCCCCTCCACCAGCTGACAACCCACTGGACTTCTTCATCATTAATGTCGGAGGGAGCCGCTATATTCTCTCCCAGGAGCTGCTGGCCTCCCACCCAGAGACGCGACTGGGCAAGCTGGCCCTGTCCACCCGGGATTCAGCCTTAGACCTGTGTGATGATGCAGACTTTCTGGAAAATGAGTTCTTCTTTGACCGCAACTCACAGACCTTCCAGTACATCATGAACTTCTACAAGACGGGCCATCTGCACGTCAGAGAGGAGCTGTGCGTGGTCTCCTTCCTGCAAGAAATCGAATACTGGGGCATCGACGAGCTCCGCATAGACAATTGCTGCAGAGACAAGTACTACCGCAGGAAGGAGATGAAGGAATCTCTAGATATCCGTAGGGATGCAGAAATGATGGACAGTGATGATGAGGACTTTGCCGGAGTGTTATGTCAGGACTTCCGGCAGCGTCTCTGGGACCTCATGGAGAAGCCGGATTCCTCGAAAGCAGCAAAGACGTTTGGGACCTTGTCAATGTTCTTTGTGGTGGTGTCCATCGTTAACATGGCCCTGATCTCTTTGGACTTCACTGTCCTCGGTGCGCCCATCTTGGACGTCCTCGAGTATATCTGCATTGTGTGGTTCACAGGAGAGCTGGTGCTCAGGTTCATGTGTGTGAAGGACAAATGCAAGTTTAGCAGGAGTGTAGTGAACATCATTGATCTGCTGGCCATCCTGCCCTTCTATGTCACCCTCGCGGTGGAGAGTCTGCACGGAGGATCCACAGAGTTGGAGAATGTGGGACGGGTGGTGCAGGTCCTGCGACTGATGAGGTCTCTCAGGATGCTGAAACTCGGACGACATTCCACAGGTAACTGTTGAAACTCATTTAGGCGATTTCTTAAAACTGCCACATAATAAGATGGAAACAAATGCATTCAGAGTGGTTTGATGTGACATGCTTGATTGTATGAAAACTTATCTAGTCATAATTGTTCCAGTCCGAAGTGCAAAATTGCTGCCTGGTGCTTGAGATACACTTTTGCCCTAAAAGGCATTTTTAAAACATATTAGTGGCAGAGGAGTACATAGTTGTAAAGCAATTAGTCCAGCAAAGAACACATTTTTTAGATTTATCACTATTCTATCATTATCAACATTACATATAAAAACTTAAAAGACACCTGTAGGTTCACTGTTCATTTTAGATGGTAAATTAAATTCTTGCTTCTTTTCACTGGGATTGAACCTGCTGTCCCACGTGGATGTGTAACTTAACCATTAGGCTAAACAGCCAATTACAATACTCACATGTGCACAGCACAAAGTCTGTAAAAGCACATCAAACAGTAGGATTGTTCTCACATTAAGTATTGTATTAAAGTGTGAAAGGTAGCAAAGACAACTGTCAAAACAAACATGTTTAATAACTAAACAAAATTGCTAAATAAATAAACAAAAATATCTATTTGTTCTTATGTGCCTATATAAAAATAAATATAGGGTCTGTACTTGATCATTTTCAGTCAGAGGCACGCTTTTTAATTTACTAATACTACTAATAATTTATCACTTCTCATATTGTTATAGTAATATTAACAGCTTTATCAAACATCACTTTAGAAGATCTTTAGAAGGATTTTCACGTACACAAGTATCTGTGATAACATGTACTCAGTGTTATCAGTTTTTAGGTATACCTACCTTGTGCCCATACTCTCTAGCCATTTTTTTGAAACCTACTTTACAGTCAGTTACTGTAAACCTACAACGTTCTTCTATAAGGTAGGTCTCTAAAAGAATAGTCAGGGTTGCCGGTTTTTAGGTACACCTATCTTGTGCCTAAGCCATTTTTCTAGAAACATTGTAGGTTTACAGTTACTGGTTGTAGCTCAGTGAAGCCCTTCTGTTGCTGCACAGTTTGTTAGCCCCCCTCTACTCTGGATATTATTTGAGTGGTGGATCATTCTCAGCACTGCAGTGACACTGAGATCGTAGTGGTATATAGTGTGTGTTGTGCTAGTATGAGTGTATCACTGGGTTTTAAAATACTGAGTACACTTCAAGTCCACTTTAATGAATACACCTACCTTGCTGCTTGTACTCCATGTAGGTGTACAGAGACTATAGTTTTTTTCAGCTTCTTCCATGCACAATTTGTATTAAATACACTCTATGCCCTCCCTTTTTGTCCTTGGGGGCCAAAGTGCAATGTTAGAGGGCTGAAAAGTTTTACAAATATGTATTTTAAACCATTACACTGTATTTTGTCACTAAAATACTTGCTTCGAAATACATTCACAAAGGAAAATAAAAAAAAATGTATGAAGTTCTATATAGTCAAAAAATATGTTTGTTCTTTCATTGGGTAAGGGTTGACTTTCTAGCAGGCCAAGTCAGACATCCTACCAACTCTTAAAAATAAAGGTGCCATTATTTATTATTTCTGAAGACACTGTAAACTGTGACTGGACATTTGCTGTTGTTTAACATGGAGTGCAGGAAAGCACCACTATTTTCATAATTAAACATCAATGTCAAAATAAATTTGTCTCATTAGAAACGGTGCAGTTGTAAAACTTGTCATCTCTGTAGGAGAGAAGAGACCTGTGTGCCTGGGAGATATCATAATTCATGAACTTTCACTCTGTGGGGCTATTTTTGGAGAGAGAGAGAGAGAGCAAATTTATTCATCCATTCATATTTTGACATTGTACCACAGAGATGGGGAGGAGGGGTCTTATAGACGGGGAAAAAAGTTTCACAGTGCAGTGCGGCTTGCTTTGATCTTGTGAGTTTTGGAGAGAAAGGATCCAACCCTCAGATGCACCACAGACATAAATAATTAAAGGAAATGATGTTTCAGAGCAGACAGCAGAGACGATGGGAGGAAGTGGGCTTGTGCGTATCATGACCGCTAGGGAAAAAAGGGGGGAAAAAAAAGGATCATGAGATTTCTTGCTTCTGTGACAAATCCTGAAATGAATTTCAAAAAAGATGAAAGAGTTGAGGTAAGTTCAGGTACATAATGACTAAAGTCTGTCTTTGATGGTGCAGCAATTCCAGCCTTTATTTTTTGGCTGATTTTTAAGCAAAGCTGTTTTGATGCCGTGAATTAATACTGCGCCTAATGAAAGCCGTTTTCACCCACTCCCACTGAGTCCCAGCATACTCAGGTGCAGATTAAACCAATTTTATGAGCAGTCATTGTAAGGTTTGTTTGCTGACTGAATATCAAAATGTGTT
Organism: Colossoma macropomum; assembly: GCF_904425465.1. Taxonomy (NCBI): domain Eukaryota; kingdom Metazoa; phylum Chordata; class Actinopteri; order Characiformes; family Serrasalmidae; genus Colossoma; species Colossoma macropomum. The sequence goes on along the minus strand of NW_023494875.1, from coordinate 302,168 downwards.
ATTTTATTATCAAGTGAAACCAGCAGATACTCCGCAGAGGGAAAGTGAAGCCAGCAGCCAGCGCACTGTTATTTCCATCCAGTTTTAATAACGTGTGTCTCTCACATCTGCACTCCGCTTCGCCTCACACTGAAGGTGTTTGTCCCCAACACTGGCTAATCTGATCACAGCAACACAAACCAAGTGAAAATGAATAGATGCAGGTTAAGCCTGGCGTGCTAGCCTGCATGGCAATATCTTTGAATGACCGTCTTTCAGCAAGCTTTATTCATTTGAACAGTCAGAGCAAGAGACTGAAAAAAGCAATACAGACCATTTAGCATCAAGGTTTTGAAAGCACTGAGTGTTTTCATTTCTTACAAATACAGACAAGCAGTTTTATACCCTACATCTTCAAAACACACTTGCATCCAGCGTTTCTTCTGAAATTAAGGGTGTTAATGGGGAGTTTGTCCCCCTTTGCTGCAGTAACAGCATCTACTCTTCTGAGAAGACTTCAGGGACATTGCTGTGAGGATTTGACTGCATTCAGTCACAAGAGCATTAGTAAGGTCAGGTACTGATGTTGGATGATCAGTTCTGGATCAAACTCCACTCCAACTCATCCCAAATGTGCAGGATGGAGCTCCATCACTCCAGAGGACACAGTTCCAACCAGGCTAATGTACAGCTGCTGCAGAGCTTCCCATTCTATTAACAGTGCTTTTCTATGGAGAAACAAACTGTACTCAGTTGAGAATCTACATCAGCAATGGGCGCACCGTAAAGTAGCTAAACTCACTAATTTGAAGATGTATCTGAATATATAGTATACATTTTTTCATTTAAAGGATATATGCAACTACTTCATGATGCCATACATGCAGACATACATGCAGCAATATTTGACAAGCATGTCAGGCCATCGCTATTATCTGAACGTTTAAAATGGAATCGGTTCTCCCTTTGGGAGAGGAAATCTCCCAAAGAGAGTGTTATACAAAGGTTTGGACCCTGGTCAAATTAGGTGTTTTGTTGATTTTTGAAATTGCAAATACGGGAAACGGCCCATGTTATGGAAAACTGAATTATCTCAACTTTTTTTTAATAAAAGAGGTTTTATAAGAGACATAGTATGTAGACTAGGTTTGAATCAGGCCATTCACACCCCAGTCCATGCGGTCCATATATGGACACTAATCTGCAAAAGCAGCCCGTATTGAATTCAGTGTTTTGTCACGAAATGTCATGAAAACGAACATATTCACACACACACCTTATTCAAAAATTTATCCAGACTATAACACTATATATATATATATATATATATATATATATATATCCCCATCTGTTCATCCTTTGCAGTTTAGCTCCACCCATTCAAACTGAAGTTGTAAGGAGTGTTATAGTTTGGATAACTTTTTGAATAAGGCATACAGAGCAGCCAGTCGCAACAGAGGCAGTTTACATATATATAGTCTTAAAGGCACAGTAATGAAAACACCTTGTTTAATTCTAAGGCAAGGCAAGTTTATTTATTTCATACACGGCGATCATTCAAAGTGCTTTACAAATGAGAAAATACAAATATAATTAAAATGAAACAAGATTACAAATTAGATTAAACCATGATTAAAACAATAGATTTAAAATAGAAGAAATTAAACACCAAATTAAAAATTAAATTAAAAGTTAGGATAGTAAAGTGCTATTACAGGTGAGAAGTTCAACAGAGCTAACAGTGTTTTAAACTGAGCTGAAAACCTGCTCAAATAGGAAGCACAGTGAGAAAGAGTGTGTTGGAAAATGATCATTTAAAAATAAATTATTGTTTTTTCTAAAACGACACAAGTGGACCTCAGGGAAAAAGATAAAACAAGTAAAATGTATATAAATATGGGGGCTTTAACACATACAAACAGGGAACATATGTTGCCTCTTTCTGTCAGCCTCCAAGTGGCCATTCCACCAGCAGAATCTAAATCAACTTTTTACTAACAAAATATTTTCTCCATAGCCCTGTTATCATATTAACTAGAACATTGTTGGCTCTGTGTGTGTGACATTTTATGAGACTGTGTTGAGCTGCTAGCGAGCAATGAGGGAGGAGTGAGGACCCTGTGCTTTGAAAATAATTCACATCTTTCCACAACAACAGCTACACTGAGATAAAACACACAAACTGCAGATTTCTTGCTAAAAAAAAATAATGTACAACAACCACAATAGAAAAAACAGCATTTAAACACAATAAAAACACTTGTTTGCTCACCCACAAAGACTGCTACCTATTTTGTATAGCTATCAACATTATTGAAGAAAAAATCATAGTTCAACCGAGGGACCTTCTACAAAACAGGCAGAACTTGCATTTTACGATGTGATGATGGACCAAATATGGCACAAACAGTGCACAGTTTGTATTTATTTTTTTGAATTGGGGAAAAAAAATAAAACATAAAATGCGGCATGTGCCTAAACGTTTTGTTTTATTTTCTTCCAATATGTTAAAATTAGCAAATATATGTAATTATGCATTTACACTTGCAGAAGTGTGTTCCCTGTAGACGACATGTTCACTTAAAACATCAACACAATGTAATTTGACCATGGCTGCCCAAACTTTAGGATAAGACTGTGTTCATTTGAAATATGATGAAAGTGACTTTGATAAAGGAGCTTAAATGCAAATGGCAGACCTCAGAAATGACAGACATATAACTGAGGCAGGATTTTAACATTACCAGTCATATTGTTTTGGATATGGTTGCTTGATGGAAATGCTGTGAAAATGGCAGCAGATCCAGATGCCTCAGTGGAACGCAAGGCAGCTAAATTTGGATCAGCTGCTCTTATGCATTTGGATTTTTTCTCTTTTTCATAGAAGCAGCAACTGTTGTATAAACTTCATATGGCTGAGGCATAGAAAGTTTTATAAATACTAAGTTCTAAATAGGTGAGTTGCTGTTTCTAAATGCAGTGAGGAATGTAAATGTATTCGGTGAGACTGACAAAAAGATAAATGAAGAAATTCACAGAGTGTCACGCCATTTCAGAGTGTGAAATGATAACAGCTGTTGAATGGGGCCTATATTTAGACTGACATCTCTTGGATGGTGTTAAATCATTTTTTCAAAAACCTTCGCCCTGAGCTTCACACGCCAATACCGGCAATTTCTGCAAGGTTGAAATGTAAACCTTTTTTTAACACTGAAAGGAACATCTATAAATGTCCTCCACTGAGGGTTTTAAACTTCACAACTATGCATGCACATTCGAGTGGCTCTCCGCTGCAACACTCCTACTGCAGTGCTAGAGAGGATTGCTAATGTCAGTGCTTAAAACCACAGGTACTATTACGGCTTTGCAACAGAATCTGAGAAAAGACTCCCTTTATTTGTCCTTCAGGTTGCAAGTATTTGTATTGCTTCTATGCCAGAATATCTGTGACTCAGTTGTGATAAATTGTTATGTGTGTAATGACTCATAACCTTTGTAATTGCATGCTTTTCTTCATGCATTATTGATATTCCACTCCTCTCTTCATATCTCCTCATAGTTTCAGGGCAATGTTCTTCACTTATCACTTTGTGACAGTTATACTGGCTCATGTGATTTCAATACTACAGACTTCAAATTTCAAACAGGTTAGGACAGTATGTGAAATGCAAAAAACAAAGCAGTGATTTGTAAATACATTTGACCTGTTTTTAAACGAATACAGGAATACAAAGACAATGTTAATGTTTTGCCACATTAAATTCATTATTTTTTGCAAATATGTGCTTATTCTGAAATAAATGCCTACAACACATTCCAAAAAAATTGTGATAAGGGCAGTTTAAGACTAGAAGTGTCGTGAAATGTCCAAAATCATCTTAAACAGGTGATGCAATCATGCTCAAGTATAAAAGGAGCAAGGATGGGTCGAAGCTCACCAAAAAATGTCTCAACTGTGTAAAAACAACACTTCTCAATAAGTATTTGCAAGATTTTAGGTAATTCATCCTCTACAGAACAAAATATCATCAACAGATTCAAGGAATCTGGAGAAATCTCTGTGCATAAAGAGTAAGACCAAAAACCACAAATGATTTCCAGTGTCCTTGAAGCCCTCAGATGGTCCTTATTAAAAACGTATATGCTTCTGTGATGGATATCCCCACATGGGCTCAGGGAAATCTCTGACAAACTGTTGTCAATAAATGCAGTTCTTCACTGCATCAACAAATGCAAGTTAAGGAAATGCACAGCGGAAAGTCAAATATCAACAACTTCCAGAGACACTGCCTACTTCTCTGGGCTCGATCTGAAATGGACTAGTGCAAATGAGTATTGTGGGGACTATCCAAATTGTTCAAAAGACAGTGTCTGGCATGGTATGGGGGGGGTGTTATTAATGCTTATGGCATGGGTCACTTGCACATCCATGGAGGCACCATGAACACTGAAAAGATATTTACACAGTTTGGAGCAACATATGCTGCCTTCTAGCTGACAGCCATGCTTAATTTAACATAACAGTGCCAAGCCTCATTCTGCATGTGTGACAACAGTATGGCTTCATAATCAGAGTGTGGCTGCTAGACTGGCCTGCCTGCAGTCCAGACCTGTCTCTTGTTGAAAATGTGGCACATTTTCCAACCTTTCTTGAAATGTATGCGTGTTGCAAGCATCCAATTTGTAATGAGTGTATATAAAAAAATGGTTGTAGTATGAGAAGAGATTGTATGACTGTTAGAGGGGTGAGATCTTTTCTAGGCAAGACTTTGGGTGTTTTTTTTCATTGCCAACATGTGAAGAAAGACCAGTAGGAGAACTTAAAATATGCATTACCATCATGCAAATTGCCAATATATAGAATTACAAATTCAAATTAAAACCCTAGAGTATATGGCCTCTGTTTGACCACTAGCATATTTTCCTCAACAGGTCTGAAGTCGTTGGGCATGACCATTGCTCAGTGCTATGAGGAAGTGGGCCTGCTGATGCTTTTCCTTTCTGTGGGCATCTCCATTTTCGCCACAGTGGAATACGCCATCGAGCACGACATGCCCGAGACCACCTTCACCAATGTGCCCTGCGCATGGTGGTGGGCCACCACCTCCATGACCACCGTAGGCTATGGGGACATCCGTCCGGACACGGCTGTGGGCAAGGTCATGGCCTTCATCTGCATCCTCTCAGGCATCCTCATCCTCGCTCTCCCCATCGCCATCATCAACGACCGCTTCTCAGCCTGCTACTTCACTCTGAAGATGAAGGAGGCGGCGCTGCGTCATGGCGAGGCACTGAAGCGTCTGACCCGCAGCTCGGCCTCCGATGTGACGGCGGCTGGGGTGAATTTGCGGGACGCCTACGCAAGGAGCGTGCTGGAGATGCTGCGGCTGCAGGGTCGAGAAAGAGCCAGCACGCGCAGCAGCGCAGGCGACGACATCTGGTGGTAGTGGGAAACTCCTCAGAGAAAGATTATTGAGGGGAAAAGTGTGAAATGCAAACATATCGTTAAACTAAGCCCTGTTCACATATGGCATTAAGATGTGTGTTGGGTGATCTGATCATTAGTGGACAGCGTCAAGTACAGGTGTGAACGGGATGAATCAATGTGTCTTGGAGACACAAGCTCTGTTCAAAATAGCCAAATACCTACTGCTTGTGTACTGACGGTGCCCAGAAGTAGTAAGTAGTATACATCAATGTGAGTTTCTCCAGTACGCCAAAGATTCCTGGATGACATACTGCTCTGGCCAAATATTACAGTATGCAGACTAGGCCTGTCACAATCATTACTTAATCGCCTAACCGCAGTTATTTCAGTTAATTAAAATTATTTTAGCTGACCCCAATTATTTTCACATTGTCTTTCACAATTATATGCAATAATGTACATAAATGTAATAAAGTGCATTTTCATCTGTTGGGTTCTGAAAAATACCTTTTAATAAAAGAAAACAGATAATGCATTTATTGAATCACATCACAGGCCTTATGAAAACAAAAAAGTTGGTACTATGCTATGTTTAGTCACACCAGTGAAAAATGTTTGTTTATTCCAGCTTGAGCTCTATCTATCTGTCAGTTTGGAGCTACTAAGTACCTATAGCCAGAAGACAAGATAGCTAATCAGCCAAATTGGCCACTATACAGTGAACAAAGAAAGAGAATTATATTGTTAATCACAGTTATTTATATGATTATTAATCGCCAGCTAAAATTTCATGATCATGACAGGCCTAATGCCGACAAAGCTATCTTCATGATCTACTGCATCCCAAAATGCATGTCATTTTTAGAAATATTTGCCTAGTTACCCCCAAATATTTTAATCCCTTAAAATCCAAGGCTTATTATATACTAAGGCTTATTATTCAGTAACTACAGGGGCTTCAGTGGAAACTGTCTGAGTTATTTTGAAGTTATAGAAGTGTGTAATAAACCTTTTGGCCCTGGCCATTTAAGGGGTTAATAGCCCTGAATTCAGCCTAGTATAGATTCATAAATAAGAGCAAAATAAAAGAAAAAAGGCTCCTGTCCAAATGCTACTGCACTCTCAAAGTTTTCCCTGCTGGTCTTGAGGTGCGTTTGCTTACTTCGTCTTTTTAATAAAGTTAGCTTAATGCATAAATTTGCTTTAAACAGTAACTTACTGAAATTGGTCTCAGCCAAACAACCCTCTCAACATCAACTTTTCCAGCCTCAAATGTGGAGTCAGACTGCTTTTTCAGTTTACTTGAGTCTAATGAAAGTGAAATAAATCAACTTTTAGTAAACATAGGAAAACATAGGTGTTTTTGTAAAGCACACAGGTTTAACACACAGATGAATCCAAAGCTGACATTTTTAAAAGTTTTTCTGTGGCTTTGGAGATGAGTAGAAAGGTTCTTTCTTCGTCTTCTGTCCAGTTTATGAGGTGCATTAGCAGTCCATGCAGTCTAAGCATTAGATTTGCTAACGTTTTGCGCTGTCTCTACTTTGGCATTAAAAAGCAGTTAAAAACGCCCCGTAGTGACCATAATAAGATCAAAGGGATGGTCACTGCTCTGTTGCACTTTCGCTTCATTCCATATGCATTAGTAGGAGTTCCCCTCTTAAAGCACAGAATAATGGAAGGAGATTGTTAGAATTAAGTACGTGCTCTCATTTACCAAGACTGATAGTGAAGTGATGTCTTGTCTTATCTCGATGAAGCTTGTCATATTTTGGTGCTAACACCGCTGAAATTGTTTGAGCTCAGAGAGAAAAGAGAGAGTTTCAAAAACCTTTACTTATTTTTGACAAAAAAATAAAAACAATTTGTAAATACCTGCAATGTCACATTACTTTTTAAAGGAACTAAAAAACCTAAAACCAAATAATTTTAGAAAAATTATCTTTTTAACAGTATTTAACAGTGCAATGTACCATGTAACAGTACTATACTCATGTATCAGTCCTTATTAAATAAATATTTAATAAATAAATCAGCAACCAGTGCATGTACACAAACAATTACATGTTTGTCTGAGAACAAATAAAGCAAGAGACTGGCATGATGTAGTAAATCTGTGCAGTGCCCTTCCTGCTGTTACAAAATACAATCCCAAGTAGTCACTGGAGACTCGGTTGAGATGCATGGAAATGCCAGGCATTTTGATGTCCACTTCTGTTTAGATCACTCAAGACCGCTGTTAATACCAGGTGTGAATAGGGCCTTATACTTACCTGTATTTGAACATATTAGTACTGTGACTATTCAGCTATGTTCACATTACTTATTGCTCGGTTCATTAATTTTCCTCAGATTCAGTCTTTCTGCTCTCGTTGACCCATATCTGTCTTTAGTGTGAACACACTCCTGCCCTGGAAGGATGATGACGGTGATAATGACAGTAATTTACGCACATGCAGTGAAGTTTTGATTATATGGCCACCAGGGTTGCAGTGATAACAATACCAATACTTTAACACAGTATCGATGTCTGTAATATGGAATAAAGAAAGATACCATGAAGCAATTTCTGATGTACATGTATGCTACTGAACGATGCATGCATGCGCGCCAGTAGATGTAACTTAACATCATCATCAGCGCATCATGATGACGTACGCTGTTAGAATCTCATGGCAGCGAGAGCAGAGGTAGTTCATGTGGGGGGAAAAAAACTCTGGCTCATGGGATGGAGCAATGTTTTAGTGATTTTGGAGCAAGAAAGAACACCAACGCACTCTGGGCGAAATCACACTGCTCCACTCCCGCTCCACACCAGTCACGTCCTCTTTTGCTCACCACCCAACTTCACAAACTGAGAGACCGTTTGATGAAGACAGAGCTCACTCCTCACTGGCTAAAAGGCCAATAAACATGCAGACACAAACTGTGTTGAATACAGCACATGATCTATTAGTGTCTGTGTTTGCGGTTGGTATTTTCACATGTAAAAATCAAGTTTATATATTTTTTAAAAAATGTTACATCTGATATGTTAATATCATGAGAGCTACCAGTTAGGGATGGGCGATATTACTAATTTTCTTTTCCAATCCTATGCCAAGTTATACTAAGGCTAAGATCCCAATACCAATACAGATACTTTCAAAAGGGGGAAATTATTTGTTACTGGTACCAATAAAAAATTCAAAATGTAAAATGATATTTGATATTATGATAGGATATTAAATGATATTAAAACATTTGGTATTAAATAAAATGTGTTTTTAGGGAAAAAATATGTTTTTAGGGTTTTGGAGGGAGCGAACATTAAAGAGACAAGGAAGCACTGGTCTTTAGGGGTATATGTAAAGCCTTTAGCCTTGGTTTTGCCTTTAGCATAGCAGCCATTAGCACTGTCTGCAGCGCGTCTCCAATGTCAGCAGCGCGTCTCCAATGTCAGCAGCTTGACCTTTTGGCCTGTTGCTTCAGTCGATCCAAGAAAACCACTAAAAACAGCTGCTACTGACAACGTGAACAACTGTAATATTTACTGAACTCCAACGGAGACTGACGCACAGAAATATAAGCATGAGTGAACGGAACACGTAAGACACAAGTGACTTTAGAAATTTAGACATGAAAAACATTTAGCACCATTTTTGCCAAGCCAGAGAAACTGCTGTGTGCTTACATGTACACACCGCAGGTTTATCTGTATATTGTTCAGTTCTGTTTTTAACTATTTTTCACAATCAAATTTTTATCAGATTTTTTACTTCAGTTGTGAAATATGGTAGTTCTTAATAAATATGGGTCATCTTATTAATTAATTAATTATATTAAATACTAATTATATAGAGTAAATAAACAAAAATAGGTTTCTTAAGCATCTTAAATAGTTATTTATATAAATATATAATCCAACAAGTACATGCCATTCATAGAACATTGCTATTACCAAAATAAAATATAAACCAAACATACCAAAATAAAAGCGGAATTGTATAAATATCAGGATTTATTGGCTATAAGTTACAAAGTTAGTATTGGGATCAGTACTTGGTATGAGCTTACACTTAGGAACCAGGTACCGGTGCATCCCTAATGGTCAAGTATTAAATCTTACTTGATCCATTTTTTGTGTTCACACAGCTCTGAAAACTTCAGATTTATGCCACTTGAACCCTGTAATGTGAATGTAGCCACAGTGCATGCAAGTCTTTCTGTGTTTGTGTCATATATTTACTGTCTTCTTTGAATTTGCCCTCATTTTTTGTCATTCAGTTTTAATTGTACTTCTGTAACATTTCCAGTGTTTTTATATCTATGATATAAAAATGCAATTTCAGAATTAAATCTGTACTTGGCCTTTTCCCTTGTCCTGTGTTCCTTTTTGAAAATATCACCAGTTCATCAGAGGTCAGAGTGGCCCTGCAAAATAGCTAGTCATATGAACCCGGAGAGAAAAGCAAGGCCTGTTTCAAATGCATGTCAGTATCGCAAATGTCCAACACCCCATTCATTTTCCAAAAGCTCCCTACGTCACAAAGACACCATCTCGACTGTTGTGCCCATTTTAGCCATTTCCAAATGCTCCCAAGAATTCTTCATTTTGAATCATACTGTGAGTGAGATGTCCTTAAATGGTGGCTTGGCTTCCCCTCCTTGCAGATTGCTTGACGTATTCCCTGGACATTTAAGGGAGGCATACTAAGGCTCCCCCGTTTTGAACTCGAAGTGACACAGCTGCTAAGAAGCAGGGAAGAACATATGGCTTTAGTAAACTGTGGGTCAGTGCTAAAGGCTAAATCTGAAATAGAGATGAAAGATTTCACAGTTTGGTCTAATAACAAGACAATACTGGAGGGCCTGATTGTCAGCGTGATTATTTTATCTTTTGATGATTATTTTCAGTACCACTGTTGCACCAAACGTTATGAAGCATCCTGCTTGCATTTCAAAGGCTGCCCTAGATTTCACTGTGTACTTTTTATTTCAATGTACAGTCTAGACATAATAAGAATCATTTGAAAATGCCCCAATACTTTAATTTCTTCTTGTACCCATTTTGCAGGTTCTCTTCTCTTGCCGTTGCGCTTCTATTCATAAAATACAAATTTAGATGAAACTCTAACAGAGGAGGGCGAGCAGGCAGCATGCCCTGCTTAGAGTTATAAATAGAATGCATTTGAATGCGTTTGATGTACAGGGATGAGGGCCTTATCCATTCCCCAGCTGACCAGCTTCCTCCAACCTGTCATCCAAGCACCAGAAACATAGAAATGAAACAAGGGCATGTTCAATATGTAATTAGATGGCATCAGCTGTCTGCATTCATACGCATGCACGCATGAGAGAAGAGAGCAAGAGAAAAAGCAAGACGGAACAGACAAAGAGAGAGAGCTGGAAGGATGCGGTGGAACAGGAAGGAGGAACAAGTGTTCTGGTAACACTTTCTATGAATGTCACCTTTGTAAGCATCTATAAACACATTCATAACATGTTATAATGCATTCATAAGACATTATAAACATAGCTATAAATATTTATAAAAATGCATTATACATTATAGCCATGTTTATTATGCATTATGAATTGTTAACATATTACATTATAAGTACTGATCATAACAAATTATAAGAGCTCATAAGTTGTATTTGTCCGCTCTAAGTAAAGTGAAGCATACTGTACTAAAGCCTCCTCCAGGTGAGGCTTCAAGTTGAAGTATTTATTGAAGGATTTACTGAAACACTAAAACATACACAATAAAGCACATTACAGGCTTCAAATGTCAGAGTTTAAACTAGTGCTGCCATCAGTGTTTTACCCAACATGGGAAAGGTAATGTACACCACCGTTAGCTTGGTATTTGTCTTTACTTTACACTCTCCAAGCTGGGACTGACCTCTTTGGCACTGACATTATAACATGTTATTAACACTATTTATAATGCATTATATTAACAATTCATAATGTATAATAAACATGGCTATAAAGTGTAATTCAGAGTAATTCTTTTTTATAAATATTTATAACCATGTTTATAATGCCTTATGAATACATTATAACATGTTATAACTGTGTTTATAGATGCTTACAAAGGTGACATTCATAGAAAGTGTTACTAGTGTTCTTTAAACTCAAAAGGCCTTTCTCTTTGTCATCATATTCCCGGTTAACACTTCTGGAGCTAACCTGCCCTGGCAGGCTCTAATCTATGCCTCTGTTTTTCCCCTATAAGAAATTAAACAGACCAGTGCAGTGGATCCTTCCTGTCACTACAAAGAGTAACAGTCTGACACTGAGCCCACGAAATGAGAAGCACCATACCTTTTTTTTTTAATACTGTGATGAGAAAAGCAAATGTAAACAATTTAATCCAAACGCTGCTCCTTGAGGGCTGAGGCTTGGTGCCAGGCAGCTGTGCTCTTTAGTGGTGGCAGAGCCCTGGATTTCTTAGCTTACAGTTTCCTCCCAATGCCAAACTCTTCAGCACACAACTTTAAATCACTGAGACACATCCTGAGGCCAGCAGCTGTGTTGACTGTACGGTGAATAATGTCAGGAAGGACAGCAGGCAGGACAGTTTACCTTATTCTAAATAAAACACTGTCTAGAAACTGGGCAGCAACAAGTCAACACTATGTAAACCCATGTACTTCTCAAGTACTCTAGTGCCCAGGTACTAGTGTATTAAAGGGCCCATATGGCATAAAACTGAATTTCCTTACTTTTATAAAGTAGTTTAATGTAGTATGTGCACATACCCAAGTTTCCCTCAGTCTATGCAGTCCATATGTGAACACTAAGGCCCAATCCCATTTCTCCCTTTGCCCTCTGTTTTGCGCGTTCATGCCTAGGGGTAGGTTGTCCCAATTTTTGTTGAGATAGAGGGGTAGGGTGAAGTGTTAGGGCTACATAGCCCTAATGAGAAAAAAAGAACCGGCAAGATGGCTGCGTGAGCGACCAAAGAAACCCACAAATGTAAGTATTTTCTCTGTTAGAAATTACGATAACCATTGTATTGTCTTAGTTTAATGTCGTTTCAATGTATTATGGTCCTTTTTTTCATAACCAGCTTAAAAAATGCTAATAGTCTGCTGATGTTTTAGTAGCTAGCTAGCTAAATTTCCCGTTCCACCTTAAATAGTCCAGCAGTTCTGAAGTCTGAAGTGCCAGAATGTAACCGCATCTCCATTTAAGGTGGAACGGGAAAAGCTGACTCCAGCTTCATGTTACCAAAGAATTAGGGGTGGACGATAATAAATAACTGTTGCATCCCCCTCTTTGAAAACATATGATGCCCTAAATCTAACCAAAGACCAGCAGTGAGGTTGCTGAACTCCTCTGTTATCACTGCAGACTGGCAGCATCGCCCACAGAGCACAGCTAGTAGCTGTTAATGAAGTAATGATCTTTTTATTTGAGGGTCCCATTTCATAGGGGAAGATTTCAACCACTACCAATTGTAACTCAGTTCCAAGGGGCAAGGTGACACATAAAAACAAAAAATAGGGGTAGGGGTGAAATTAAGAAATGGGATTGGGCCTAAAAAGCAAAAACAGTCTGCTTTGTATTCTCTGTTTTTGTGATGTCACAGAATACTTTAACATACATTACTGTTCAAAAGTTGCATTATACTTGCATTATAATTGGGCCACACTTTATTCTTATTGTCCCCCTATAGATGATTTGCAGATACATGATTAATTAACTAACATTCTGGAAATACTCAGCTGATTATTAACACCGTTAGGATGAGGGTCAGGTTTCGGAGTAGGTGTAGGTTTTGTGTTGGCATTAAGGTTGGGTTTTGGTCTGGGTTTAGGGTTAGAGTTAATAGAATCTATCACACTCAACCTCAAGTTCAGTTGCTTTTAATATACATTATCCTCCTGGGTCACGGGGGGTGCTGGAGCCTATCCCAGCAGTCAACGTGCAGAAGGCGCATTTAATATACATTTAGTTGAATGTTAGTGAAAGACAGACTAAACATCTACAAAGAATCTACAGTGGACTGTCTAAATTACCAATAACTGCTATTACTTTATTCAATTTTAACGTAAACAGTGTTCTAGTTTCTTGATAAGTTGTTTGCCTCGAGATTTGATTAGCATGTTTCAAATACAGGACATGTTTATTTGTGAGTATATATCCATATCCATGGCCTACTTTAGACTTTACAGAATGATTTCCTTCGGTTAGTAAATGAAGGGCATTGCTCAAGCTGTTCTTACTGCAGAGACTGGCATGAGTGAAAGTGAAAAATGAGTGTTAAAATGGCCTGTGAAACAATGTGGTATCTCACAAATAGGTCAGGGTGGCAAGGGGCAGGCAGCAGTGTGTATAGCCTAGAGACTATAACAGGCTGAGAATGTGTAATGTGAAGAGTGTTACTATGGTAATGCATCATTCACATGTTTTAAGTGTTTAGGCTTTTTTCAGTATTTCTCTTTGGGTCTGCATACGACAAAAACAAATTATTGCTGTCAGGACAAAACTTCATATCTCCATTTGCATTATTTATTATTTACATAATTTGAACATGCCAGTTGGCATTTACACCATGTAATAACTTCATGATGAAAAGACCTACAGAAGTGCTACAAAAATGCTTAAAATAAAATGTTTGTAATTTTACATTGCGCTTTTAAAATGATTTCAGAGTAATAAAGTGTCTAATCATGATTTTTGCTTTACTATTGAACAGGACTGTGCAATAAGCCTTGAGAGGCCTTGCTTTAGGGCGATTTTTATTACAGGCATTGCCCCGAGTGGCTTTATTTGAAGGGAAAAACACAATAATCGATCACAATAAACAATTCTTCCACCAAGAAATTTTGGAGCAGCGGTGCTCAAACGTCTTGTCTTGGGGACTCACAAGCAAAAAGACAAAAACAGTACGCAAGAACATAGATAGGTTTCAAACCAAATGTTTAAAACTGTATTTTATAACACTTTATTTTGTAACTAAATGCTTAAAAATCTATAATTCAATTTAAAAAGTTCTAAAAAAAGCTCAAAAAGTTAGATATAGTACAATGTAGTTAAAAAATATCTAGTGGTTATTCTCTCATTGGGTTTGGGGGTAGGGTTTCTGGTAGACCTAATCATACATCCTCATGGGCCAGCTTTGGCCTGCGGGCCACACTTTTGAACAGAGTATTGCTGCCAACCAACTATGGACTGTTGAAGGAGGGCAAGAACTTAGAGTCATCTCTTGCCTGACACAGAATATTAACACCTGACACAGAATATTAATGGAGGAGCCTGTTAGCTTTCTGCTGAGTTGATGAGCCTAGGTGTAGTTGTAAGGTAGATAGGCTAAAACCGGGTTATTATATGGAGTATGTTTAGTACTGTTTCTGGCTATTTATTTCATGTATATGCCTGGTTTCATCTAACCTCTCAGTGCAGTCCATGTGAACAACAAAACAGCATATCAATACAGAATTCAATTGTTGTGAGATGGTCATACCTATCCGTATATAGAGTATTTTACAATGGCTTTGAATGCAGCTCAGCTAATCAGATGTTATGGACTGTACAGTGAAGTTTGTGTGTTCTACTGCTTCATGACTGGGTTTTTTCGCCCCTAAACGCTTCTATTTCACAATAATAGCACTTACAGTTCACAAGGCATCCTATGAAGTATGTAGGTTGCACATGAGCTGTTTGAGCTTCACTTAGCTCTTCAGTACGACCCATTATACTGCCAGTGTTTGTCTAAGGAGATTGCATGGCAATCACCATTCCACTGAACTCTCCATTCCATTGATTCTCTTAAGTTTTAGACCTTGAATCCACTGACGTGTTCCTGTTCACCAGGCTTTATAAGAGAATTCCAACTTCTGACTCACCAAGGCCGCGTAAGGCTGTTAAAACTTGTTTTCACAGCAAAAATGTACTTTATAGGTACAAATATAATTCAGTACATGTATAAGCCTTAAGTGCATGGCTTCATTTGCTTCATTTGGCAATGTAAAAGACAGATCCTGCATTCTACAGCCTAATTCACAGTATTGTGTTCAGGTAACTAGCAATGCTAAAAATGGCAGAAGACTCATTTGAGAAGAGGCACAAAATCGACCCATTATACTGCCAGTGTTTGTGTATGCAGATTGCATGGCTATGTGCTTGATTTTATGTACCTGTTAGTAATGGGTGTGACTGAAACCTAAACTGAATAATAAGGAGGTTTTGTCCACATACCTTTGACCATATGGTGTACTTTAAAGTAATGTAGTGTCCAACTAAAAAATAAGTTGTTCTTTAATGTAGTTTCAAGGCCCTTTTTTTATCAAACACGAGATTCCTAACTGAATAGAACGTGTAATCTGAGTGAATTTGAATCAGACCACTATTTGATTCTCTTAAGTTTTAGACCTTGATTTTACTGACGTGTTCCCATTCACCAGACTTTGTAAGAGTACTCCAACTTCTGACTCACCAAGGCCGAGTAATGCTGTTAAAGTAATGCTGTTCTTTTCACAGCAAAAAATGTACTTTATAGGTACAAATATAATTCAGTACATGTATTTGACTTGTGCATGGATTTATTTACTTCATTTGGCAATATAAAGGTCATATCCTGCATTCTATGGGCTGATTCACAGTGTTGTGTCAAAGAAACTCAGCAATGCTCAAAATGGTAGAAGACTAATTTGAGAAGAGGTACAAAATGAACTGCTGTCAGAGCTCTGTCACACATTTTGAGAAGTATGTAGGCTACATGCAAGTTGTTTGAGCTTTGTTCCAGAGTTTAAAGACACTTAGATCTTCAGTATGACCCATTATACTGCCTATGTTTGTCTAAGGAGATTGCATGGCTATGGGCTTGATGTTACACACGTGTTAGTAATGAGTGTGGCTGAAACCTAAGCTGAATAATTAGGAGGTCTGTCCACATACTTTTGACCATATGGTGTACCTTAAAGTAATGCAGTGTCCAACTACAACCCCGTTTCAAAAAAAGTTGTGATGTTGTGAAAAATGTAAATAAAAACAAAATGCAATGATGTGCAAATCATTTAAACCCCTTATTTCATTAAAAATGCTTCAACATATCAAATGTTGAAACTGAGAAATTGTATTGTTTTTTGAAAAATATATGCCCAATATGAATTTAATGCCAGCAACACGTTCCAAAAAAGTTGGGATGGGGGCAACAAAAGGCTGGTAAAGTTATGTAATGCTTAAAAAAACACCTGGTGGTTAATTGGCAACAGGTCAATAACATGATTGGGTATAAAAAAGAGTATCCCAAAGAGGCTGAGTCTTTCAGAAGTAAAGATGAGGAGGGGTTCACCACTCTGTTAAAGACTGCATGATCAAATAGTGCAACAATTCAAGAATAACGTTTCTCAATGTAAAAGAGCAAAGAACTTTTGCTTTTCATCATCTACAGTACAAAGTATCATTAAAAGATTCAGAGAATCTGGAGAAATCTCTGTATGCTTGAACAAGGCCAAAAAACAGTTTTTGCTAGTCAAGACCTTTGGGCCCTCAGGCAGCACTGCATTAAAAACAGACATGATTCTGTAGTGGAAATCACTGCAGGGGCTCAGAAACACTTCTGAAACCACTGTCTGTGAGCACAGTTTGTCGCTGCATCCACAAATGCTAATTAAAACTCTTAAACGCAAAGAAGAAACCAAATATAAAGAGGATACAGAAATGCTGCCACCTTCTCTGGGCCCGAGCTCATTTAAAATGGACTGAGGTGAAGTGGAAAAGTGTCCTGTGGTCCGAAAAATCAACATTTTGAAATTCTTTTTGGAAATCATGGACACTGTGTCCTCCAGGCTAAAGACCACTCAGCTTGTTATCGGTGCACAGTTCAAAAGCCAGTATTCATGATGGTATAGGAGGGCATTAGTGTACATGGCATGAGTGACATGCACATCTGTGAAGGCACCATTAATGATGAACAATATATACATGTTTTGGCAACAAATGCTGCTGTACAGACAACGTCTTTTTCAGGGAAGAACTTGCTTATTTCAGCAAGACAATGTCAAAACACATTCCGCGTGTATTACAACAGCATTGCTCCGTATTAAAAGAGTCTGGTTGCTAAACTGGCCTGCCTGCAGTCCAGATCTGTCACCCACTGACAAAGGAGACCCTGAACTGTTGAGCAGCTGAAATCCTGTATCAAACAAGAATAGAAAAACATTTCACTTTCAAAACTACAGCAGTCGGTCTCCTCAGTTCCCAAATGCTTACAGAGTGTTGTCAAAAGAAGAGGTGATGAAACACAGTGGTTAACGTGCCCCCGTCCCAACTTTTTTGGAACGTGTTGTTGGCATCAAATTCAAAACGGGCATATATTTTTTCAGAAAACAATGAAATTCCTCAGTTTCAACATCTGATATGTTGTTTTCGTAGTATTTTCCTTTAAAAATATAGTTTACATGATTTGCATTTTATTTTCATTTACACAGCATCCCAACTTTTTTGGAAATGGGGTTGTAAAAAATAAGTTTTTCTTTAATCTAGTTCCATGACATTTCTTAACTGAATAGAACAACTAATCTGAGTACATTTGAATCAGACCACTATTTGATTCTCTTAAGTTTTAGCCCTTGATTACACTGACGTGTTCCCATTCACCAGACTTTGTAAGAGTATTCCAACTTCTGACTCACCAAGGCCGAGTAATGCTGTTAAAGCTTCTTTTCACAGCAGAAATGTACTTTACAGGTACAAATGTAATTCATTATATGTATTTGACTTAAGTGCATGGATTCATTTGCTTCATTTGTCAGCATAGAAGTTAGATCCTACATTCTATGGGCTGATTCACAGTGTAGTGTCAAGGGAACTCAGCAATACTCAAAATGGCAGAAGAAATGTCAGAGCTCTGTCACACGTTTTCAGAAGTATGTAGGCTACATGCGAGCTGTTTCAGCTTCATTAATTCCAGAGTGGTGCGAAAAGGATTCTGCAGTGAGACAGCAGCAAAGTCAAAATGGAGGCCAGGTGATAGCCTCAAAGGACAGAGGGAAGTAGACTGTGCTGCAGGGAGAGGGATGTAAGGTCAAATATGCCAGCAGATAACAGCTGCACCGTGCAAGGTAAAGGAAGCATTTATGGCTGCATTTGTAAAAGAAATATCCAGAATAACGTCTGATAACATTGCAGCGTCTGGTACCACTACTGAAATTTACACTTTCTTTTACAGAATTGCATATAATTGTACACAGCATTGCCAAATGCCAATAACAAACCTAGTAATAGATACATATATTAAAAGTTCTTGTTCTCAATGCTATATACACTGTATCGAACTCATTCTAGCATTTTTCTAAATGAAATGGTTAACAGTTGCAGGTAATCTTCTGTCCTTTTTCAACAAACATAGCTTGTTTATCAGGAATAATGTTTCATGGTATAGTATCAGAAAGCCTGTATCAAGATATGAATCATACTGATTAGGCTATCATTATATTTAAAAGAGTGAACTATAGTGACATTAATTACAGCAATAAAAGACCATGTTATATGAGGGAGCCATTTCACTGTAATGAAGTCAGTGGAATAAGTGCATGTTTTTCCTGGTTCCTTTAATAAATACAAATTGATTTAGATGAAAAGTAATATAAAGTTTATTTAAAGGGGAAAACGTACCACGTACCACCTGTTCATCCAGCATTTGTTCTGAAATCAGATACAAGAGCATTAGTGAGGTCAGGTACTGATGTTGGATGATCGGTTCTGGACCATAAACTCCGCTCCAACTCATCCCAAGGGTATTGGATGGAGCTCTATTACACCAAAGAACACAGTTCTACTGCTCCACAGACTAGTGCTGGGGGGGCTTTATACCCCTCTAGCTGATGCTTCGCTTTGGTTATGATGATCTTAGGCTCATGTGCAGCTGCTTCTGAGTGTCCCATTTTATTGGTGGTTCTTTGGAAACTATGGAAATTGTGCACAATTGAACGCCTGTGTCAGCAATAGGTGCAGCTTAATTAAGTAGAAGAGGTGTCTGGATACTTTTGGACATACATCTAGACAAATAGGTAAATTTGCACAAGAACAGCTGCTGAAAATCCAGCACACAGTGCTGTGCAAAAGTCAGAGACCACCTTTCATTTATTTAATTTCTAGTTAAAACAACAATTTGAGTGCAATTATTCTTTTTTTTTCCACAGAAAAAGCAGAAAACACATTTAACAGAAAATGATGTAGAATCCTCAACAACTAAATGAAATATCAGACTTTTCAGTATTTAGTGTGTCCACTCTGCCTTTATTACAGCTTCTATCTTTTCAGGAGACTTGCTTCCAGGTTTTAAAGACATCTGCATGGATATTTTTCCAACACCTCCAAAGTTCAGTCTTAGAAGTTGGTTGCATTTTCTGCTTCCCTCAATCCAAATAATCCCAAACACATTCAGTTATATTGAGGTCTGGACTCTGCAGTGGTCAGTGTACTGTTCTGAAAACATCAGCAGCTTCTTTTTCTTCCTTTTTGCCTATTTTCTTTTCTCTGTAAGAACTTCTTGACAGCTACACATCCTTTCAGACTCCTAGTGTTGAGTTGTCCTCTCACAGTGGAAGGATGGACAGAAACACCTGTGGATTTTTTCAGACCTGAAACAAGAGTGGAGCTTGATTTTCTCCTCGCTCTCAAAGATGAAAGCTTTAAATATTGTTTATCTGAAGTTGACAGTTTTCGTGGTCTACCTGTCTGTGAGGCTAAATAATTTCACTCAAAGTGAAGAATTAAAATAAAGCATGTCTGGGAAATATATTGCTTGAATTTTAAGACTTTTCCACTTGGGTAGCATGTCGTGTCTTGCAGTTTGACATTTTTCTCTTAAGCACATCACTCTCAGGGACCTTTTTTTTTTTTTAGATAATGTTCAGTCTCTCCTGTTGAACTAAAACTCAGACATGTTTAAATTATTACTCATCTTCCAATATTGCAGGGAAAAAGCTTTCATCTCAAACTTCAAACATCAGGGGGCTACGCAGCTGTCCTGAAGGAAATTATTCTCTTCTGAATAGGGTTGGGTTAAGCCCCTGATTGGGATTCAGTGGCGCACACTTTCAGAGACAGTTTTAAAAGCAAAGTCTGGGTAAAATTTGCTACATTTCACACTTTTTTACATGATATGAGCTGGAGCCTTCCCAATTCTCAAAGGAAGGTAGGCAGCAGTGTCTGGCCTTTGGACTTGAATAAGTGGAAGCAAGAAAGGCCAATTTGCAAGCATCACTTTGGACTAAATTGGTAGGCCCTCCACCCCTCACTGCTTTCAGACTATGTCTCATAATTGGCAGTTATTAGATCTTCTTGGTGTGTTAACCAGCTCTTGCACTGTGGTGACCTTCTTACATTTAAAGTAGCTTTCAGACCAGAATTAGGTCAAATTGCATCCACAAAGAAAACCCAAAATGACCCAACTTCCCCCAAACAGTAAAACTTCAGGCAGGTGTAACTAACTAAAACATGTGTGGACACAACTCTTTTTCTACTGCATTGCATTCATATTTGTGCCTATAGACAGGGTTAACATTTAACACAGCACATTGTTCAGAATAATGAGTGAAGATATGGTCAGCTTAGTACTTTAGTATCTGTCTGAGCAGGGGATTTTGCTACCTCTAACACATCCATTCACAAAAACAATATATCCACCAGGCTAGCAGGGCTTTAGTGGCGAAACATTTTCCTTCAGACAAATGAAGTTTAGCTGAGTATGCCTTTCCATGTGATCTCACGGGAACATTTAAAACCTGGACATTTCGTAGCAAGGAAACTCACCAATCTTAGCTGAAGTCTCAAGCCAATTTATGATAGGTCTGTGGTTTGTTTACTTGACTTGACACCCAGAAAATCACACCAAAGAACCCTCTCCAATCCTCTGGAGAATCCTCTCCAGAATGCAGATTTTTTTTTTATACTAGTCAGTCTTCATGTGGTTGTGTCACCTAACAACATGGAATAGGCCATTATAATCATGATTAGTGGTGGTACAGCTTTGAAGTTACCATAAATAATCACTACAGTCAAAAATAACAGCTAATTTAAGCATTTATATGTACATATATTTCATTTCAACATGTACAGTATATCTAATTTGTATTTTCATGGGGCTCTTGGCTTATGGGGGCCCCAGGCTGCTGCCTACCTTTGCCTAGTGCAAAGACCACCCCTGCTTGCATGTTTGTTAGGTATTCCACTTTCTTGATATGTTTTAATAACATTTTGAATTCCAGTTTTGGAAACTGCATGTTCCTTTGACTTTCCTCTTGCTTACGCAAGTGGTGGATTATCTTATATCAAATCTGCTTAAAAATATCTCCTTTAAAATCATATTATAATCATAATATTTATTATTTGTGTGTAATGGCTGTTTTGACTGGAAATTCAATAAATAATGAGTGATCTCTGACTTTTGTACAGTACTCCCCATCTCCATAAACACACACAATGAAAACATATGTTATTTTTTTCTGGATTTCATTAGTCTCATGAAGTGTTCGCAATAGTGAAAGCAGTTCATGTACAACTGATACATATACAGTACAACCTACTGGAAAGCATAATGCCTTAATTTGTCACAAGCTTCAATGAACGTACACATGGCAAGGTATACACTTATAATTCCCCCCTCTCTATTTTTTCAGTGTCTGCAGCCATATTAAGTATGTACGCCTCTCCAACCACAAGTGACACTAATTGGTAATCCTGTATAATGCTTCGTATGAGGCCGTACAGCTGACTTTAAAATATCTGCCAAAACTGCTGCGGTGAGTCACAGGGTCTCTAATGTTCAATGGATTCACAAGACTGAATGGCAGTGGATCTCCTTGCCAGCAAAAGACAAATGCAAGAGAGAGGAGAGTAAAATTGCAGAGAGATATGTGGAAATCAACTGCACACGTGTTTTTCCCTTGGGAGTGCAGCTTCTGAGAGCTCCTTCCAGATCCGCACTGAGCTGAGTTAACTTTGAGGCCGATGTTCCTCCTGATTATTCACAGCCTGAAGTTCTTTGAACACCTTGCCAAAACTTTGCAGACACTCTGCTCTCTCTCTGCTGTCAATAGCAGGTCCCAGTAAAGCAGGCCAGACAGTGAGCACTGTGGATAATTAGCAAGTCTCTAATGTGTTTGTGTGGAGCTGGAGTGCCACAGCTGGACCCATATACTACAATGAAATATTAATAGACTCTGGAAGCTATTCTCTCTGCGTCTATGGGTTTGTTGTTCGCTCTTTGGGTTTTATTGTTCTCATGTTGAATTTGGTGATGAGTCTAATTAGCTTGTCTTTTAGCACCACATTAGCACACTGGATTACTCTTGTTGGTCCCTGTGGCTCACAGGTGTGCCTTCGAGTGGCCTTGAAGATTAGCTATCTGATCAGAGCGAGAGACGACACACAATGGGCGCTAATTAGACACAGTTAACCGTGCGTGTGGTCTGAGTGAGGCCAGCGCTTATGCAACTACATTCCACTTATAAATCACATCTTTCAGTTCAGTGCAAAATATCTCAGAGTAGGATGTGAGTAGTAGGTAACATAAATAGATCTCAGTAAAAAAGGCAACACTAAAATGATCTCATCTCTGACCTTTTATGATACAAATATGAAGCTGTGAACTGTAAAGGCAGAAAGGGCAAATGAATGAATGTTAGCAGGCTGCAGCTTTAAGGCAAAAGCAAGCAACAAGCTCCTCTAAAGACTGAGCACAGTTAGCAGGGAAAAACAGCCTGATCTTAAAGGAGCATTCTGGCCTAAAACTAGAGTTTAATATGTTTTTTGTAGCGTTATGCAGTATTCTGTAGTGCAGTGGTTCTCAAACCAGTCTTCAGAACTCCCAGATGGTCCAGATTTTGGCTCCAATCCAATTCACAACAGCAATGGAGCAAAATGTGGACTGTATGGAGGGCTGTGAGGGCTGGTATTAAAAACCACTGCTGTAGCGCAGCGTGGTATCCCTCAGCCTCAACAGAATTCACGATTTTATATTAGTTTGTCAGTGTTCTCTCACTACAGTTCCCAGCAATGTGTACGCAATATGAATGCAAATATAGCACACAACCATTGGGAATGCCTGTGATGTCAACCAATCCTAGCCGCTGATCTGTGGGCTCATAAATACAAGCAAGCTAGCATTTTAGCAGCTCTATTCTCTCCATTGCAGTGATGATTTGCAACATATTTATATTTATTTTCTTTGCAGGTTAAAATCTTTTAGGGCTAATAATCAGATTTTATTTTAGTTTCATGCTAATCCAGTAATCCAGAGTGTGATGCAATACTGTGTGACAGCATTATATAGTTGTCTTTTGGTGAAATTATAGACAAGATCGCTTAGACTGATAGAAATTTGTCCCAAGATTTATGTCAATCTTTGGAGGATGGTTTTACAAGACAGAAGCTCAATGATTGTGGGTGAAGCAGCAAAACAATGACCTCGAATGACCAATGACAATACCAATGACAGCGACCTTAATTTGTATGAGTAGCATTACTTTATAATAGGTTTATTTTCAGGGTCCCCCCAGAATATAGATTTTGAGACATTTAGGGGGGTCAAAGAGGTTAATTAGGGGGCCCTGGATGCCCCAGAACCCCCTGTATTTTGTTGCACCATGGATCTATCACATTTGGTATATGGTAAATACAACATTTTGCCTTCAAATACACATTTTAGAGTACCAAAATCAAGACTTAAAAGCCTAGGATCAGAAACTCATTTATCCCTCAGTCATTTGTGATACTTAATCAAAAGAGCACACTGTTTAGATAAGTACACAGCATATACATATTGTATATTATTAGGGGTAGTAGGGAGCACTGTGGAATTGTAGTGGTTTGTTGTAAGATGTGTTATGTGACTCTCTGATTGTCTGTGAAAGCCCCCCACCATGGTGCCACTGTGATGCAAGACAATTTTCAAAGAAATCTGACAATAAAGTGTACTGTATCGTATCATATTGTATGATTTGATGACCACAGTTACACAGCTGCAGAATATATATTTAGCTTCCTATCAGTAACATTAGCTACCTGTCTTCCTTCTGCATTCACCAGCTATCTAAAAAATAAATAAAGAAAACAGCACAGCCCTAAAAATCCACCCAAATCAGTTCCTGCCTTCTTCAAAGTACATCAACAGAAGGGGGTTTAGTGTTTAAACCAGAAAATCTCACTCTAGAGACTACAGTGGCAGCACAGTTAGATATGAGCAAGCATGCTTACAATGGCGGTACGTTCAGTTCCTGTTTAATTTTGTGCTGAATATTGATCAGAACATGGTCCACCACAATTGTAGTATATTTCAATCTTTTTAATGTATATGGAGGACATCTTTTGTCTTTCTTTACATGTGAGTACAGTCTTCTTGTTTCACACTCAAACCAAAATAGAGCCTCTTGCATTCTAGTATCCATCTGTCTACACTTCAGAATGAAGGGGGCGTACTGCATGACCAGCAATTCATCCTCAGAACAAAGTATCAGACGGAAAGACAGCATCTCCTGCAGAAGCATAACGTCAGCTCCATTCCTTCAGCGTGTATTCCAAACTTCTATTTTTATCGTCATTATTTTGTGATTTAGGTCAGAATGTAGGACAGGTTTAAAAAAAACATTGCACTTACGTAAGACTCGTGTATAAAATTATTGCGACTTACTTGTTTGTGACATTTAAAGGAACAGCCTTTGGCACCTCGGAATATGGGGGATGTGTGAAAAAGTTTACCACTCCTACTCCTACTGGAGCTCCAGGCTACAAAACTTCAACAGAAGCAGGAGATTTACAACATCAGAAACAAATCACTTGAACATACAGTAGATTTATATAGTTGGTTTGCAGAGAAGCGGAAGTACTGCAAAATGTTCCAATTCACGCAAGTGCTACCCACATATATGCCATGTGTCCAAAAGTTTGTAGACACCTGCTCATGCATTAGTTCTTCTGAAATCAAGGGAATCTATAGCAGATCTTCCATGCACTACCTAATCTTGTCTATCTATCTATCTACACTAAATTTGTAGGACACCTGTTTATTCAACGTTTCTTCTGAAATCTAGGGTATTAATCAAACGTTTGTTCCTTTTTGCTGCAGTAACAGTCTCTACTCTTCTGAGAAGACTTTGCACTAGATGTTGGAACATTGCTGTGAAGATTTGATTGCATTCATCCACAAGAGCATTAGTGATATTGGATGATTAGGATCACAAACTCCACTCCTACTCATCCCAGAGGTACTGAATAGAGCTCCATCACTCCAGAAAACACAGTTTCATTGCTCCCTAGGCTTATTCTAGGCTTATGTGCTGCTTCCCCAGAGTGTCCCATTCCATTAGCAAAGCCTTTCTGTTGAGATTATACAAGCTGTGTGCACAGTTGAACACCTGTGTCAGCAATGGGTGCAGCTTAAAGTAGCCAAATTCATTAAGTACAAGGGGTGTCTGGAGACTGTTGAACAAATTATGTAGATAGGTAGTTGTAGCCTATTGGTAATGAGAGTTAAATTATGATAATTCAAATAGATCTGTGGGCAAACTCACTGATTCCACACCCAGGGTTTTTCACTCTATCTCCTTTAAAGAACACTTCATACATATTAAGGAATATGCCATTGTATTTGTCTAGTGCATTTAAACGCAGCTTTCTTTATCTCCCGGAACAAATCTGTCATGCTGTTAGGCCTAAGCCTATTGTGATGCTAACTGATGCGTCTTGCAATGCAATTCATTCAAGTTAAAACAGTTTAAGACCAGATTTTCTGTATGAATTTGCTGCATTCCTTAGAGTGCAATATAATGTTGTGATATCATATGTTCTAAATGAAGGGCACTTATATAAGTATCCAGGTGCTCTGTAGTGTCACGCTTAGAAAAGGGACAAAACCACATTCAGCCCATCGATACTTTTAGGCATTTAAATTGTACTAGATGTTTAAATGGTCGTTTAAAAGAATTGTTTGAGGAAAAATGTACACAACTTTTCACTTAGCCCTTCAGCCATATATATGATAAGTGTCCAGATTTTGCTTTTTTAGTTTTAAACTGGAGCTTTGAGGTTAACACTGCTAATAAACCTTGTGGCTGGGCCCAGTGATTAGCTAGACAATGAATTTTTGTTATTGTTTATAGTTCACAGTAAGTTATACTGTAGCTTAAACTGCATAGACATATCTATGTGGCCTTAATGAACATGTGGAAGTGAGTTGAATGAGTTGAGAGAAGTTTTGGGGATGTATTTACAGAAATAATGTGGGTGACCATTGTTAGTGTTTGTTAGCAACATTAGGCCAGTGGCCCCAAAGCAACATTTCGACACCAAACATGTCTTGGCTGATCAACTTTATCTGGGATAAGTGGAAAATTAATTAAGCATAAATTTTATTTCTCCCCGAGCTATTCTTTAAAACTTAATCTTTCTCCAGGCACCCCAGTGGTCATTCCGCTGGTAGAATGGAAATCACCTCAGATATTTTTAATTAGTATAATCAATTTCTCCCATAACTACTATCAGATTAACTGGGATACTGTGAGCTCCCTATATGTGAAAGGCTGGTACTGTGTTGAGCTGCTAGTGAGCAATGAGGGATGAAAGGGGAGGAGTGACAACACGACTGCAGCCTTCTTCGTTTTAAAAAATCATGTACAACAACCATAATGAAAAAATAGCTTTTAAACACAAAAAACTCTTTTATGTATGTTGCTCACCAACGAATATGAAAATCCAGGATCCACATTTTCATTGAAACACATTCATCACTGTTGAAGGAAAAAATGCAAAAACCTAGGAACCTCCACAACAGGTAGCCTTTCATAGCTACTGCCAAAAGGGGTTGACATAGGTGTTCAGAAGCTGATGCCTTTCATTTGCATTCTAACAACCCAACCAAATTTGAAGACACTAAGGAAGAAAACATGAGATGCTGACAAAGCTTAGTTGCCCAAAACAGAATCAAGGAATCAAGACAAGACACCAGCATTTAAAGATTGGTGTGGTACTTCGAGTGGAGAGCATGTAAGTAAAATCTAATAGTGAAAGGAAATGCAACTCTGGGAATGTGTGAGCTGGTACGCATTCTAGCAGTTCCTACAGTCAGTGCTAATTTAGGTAAGGTGCTGTTTTTCCTCAGCACTGAATATCTCGCTCAGTACTGCACGCCAAAATGCTCATAGAGTTCAGTGCAGTTAAAGCTGAGTTCACACTGTTTGTGCTTGCGCCCACAGACCATTTCCCATCAGAACATGGGGGTGGACTGTTATGCTACACTGCCCTCTGCTGGACCAATAAACTTAATGCCTTCAGAAAGAAAGTCAAAATTACTGTAGTCTTTTTCAACATTTCTGCATTGTTCAATTGTTAAGATTTAAAAAAAAAGTCACTCAGGATAGTTTGATGTAAACTGCACTACAGGCTTTCTGAGATATTTCACGGACAAGGTGATACAAACCAGGCCTGTGAAGTGTTTAATGCCTCTAAAAGCTCCCTCAAAGAGGTTCCTCATGACATAAAAATACACTGCCTGGTGACTGAGGTTTGGTCCACAATAGTTTTGAGAGAAGCTTTTGGCCTAAATATGTCTTTAAATAATACACTCATGACAGAGAGGTACATAGAGGGTGATGTAAAGTATAAGTTTACCATCACCAACACTACACATAAAAACCCAGTAGACACATGTATGTTTACTGGTCATTTTAGGTAGAAAATAAAATGGCTGCCTTTGCGCAGCGGACCTTATGGCCCAGGGTTCCCATCACTACTACTGAGCCCGCATGCAATTTCACAAAGCGCAATTTGCCGTGCTTAAACTGGATTACTTAAACCCAACATGAAGACTACCCAATAAGAATGTCCCTTAGCTCTCCTGTAATTGGACAGGCTTGATTTTAGGCTCAAGTTATCTGGCTAACTGAGAAATCTGCTTTGTGAAATGTCCCCTCTGTTTTAACTATTCAACACAAAGTTCTTCATTGAAAACCCTTTTCATTCTGGCACAAGGTTTAGTCTCTTTCAGAGTAATAGATTCTGAGACACTTATCCAATTCACCGATGAAGCCCAGAGACATCCTGTAGGACACAGCACAGTTTTGGGCTAAATCTGAATATACTTGATAAATAACCTGTTAATGTCTATATCTGAAATTTTAAAAGTGGTCCATATGTTCTCTAAGCGTGACCGAGGGCAAATCTGAAGACCACACCTTGTGGTTAAAATTGAATTTTTAATAATATATCATATTAAATTCAGTCTTTCAGTCACATGTACCTGCTGATTTTTGCTAAAGAAACAGAAAAACAAAATTTGATTGTGAATAAAAGTGTGAAAATTACATGTAATACAAATAAAATCACATTTTCATCCAAGTGTAACTACATTTGTATGCAAAAGTTAAATTACATGTTTGGTTGATTTTCTAAGTGAAAGTAAGTTAACATGTCCTCTATGGGGGATAGACTTAAATATCACATTTTTTCTGCAACTCTTTCTGCACAATTTCTACTTTTTGCTGTGTTTAACATACACAGATCAGCCATAACATTAAAACCACCTCCTTGTAACTACACTCATTGTTCATTTTATCAGCTCCAATTACCATATAGCTGCACTTTGTAGTTCTACAATTACAGACTGTAGTTCATCTGTTTCTCTGCATACTTTGTTAGCCCCCTTTCACTCTGTTCTACAATGGTCAGGACCTCCACAGGACCACCACAGAACACGTATTATTTTCGGTGGTGGATCATTCTCAGCACTACAGTGACACTGACATGCTGGTATGAGTGGATCAGACACATCACTAGCTAGATAGCTCATCTGTTGCTGCACAGTTTACTCATCCTAGTCCTTCATCAGTGGTCACAGGACGCTGTTGGCTGGATATTTTTAGTTGGTGGACTATTCTCAGTCCAGCAGTGACACTGAGGTGTTTATAAACTCCAGCAGCACTGCTGTGTCTGATCCACTCAGACCAGCGCAACACACACTAACACACCACCACCACATCAGTGTCACTGCAGTGCTGAGAATGATCAACTACCCAAATAATACTTGCTCTGTGAGGGTCCTTTGGGGGTCCTGATCATTAAAGAACAGGGTAAAAGGGGGCTGACGAAGTATGCAGAGAAACAGATGGACTACTTCTTCTTAGAGTAGGAGTGCTGATCTAGGATCAGATTCCTCTTCTATTTACAATACCTTTACTGACAGAAGCAGTTCCTAGATCAGCCCTCTTAATCTGAGAAGCTTCATAAATACAGGCTCAGATCCAGGTAACCAAGGCCTGTAAGAGCTTCTGAACATTAGAGCTAGGTGTACTGGAGAGTATTGGGACTCTTGGAACACTTGGGCACCCCTGTTTTAGACCAACCAGAATGTTCTATGACATTATTTCCTTATCATACTATATTCAGTTGTTAGACATGAATGTGTTAATGAGAACAAATAAGGAAGGATATTCCAGAACCATTTGTCACGTTACCTCACTTTCATGAATGCTGATCTAAGATCTGTTCCAGTAAAGCCACAGTACATCTGATCCTAGATCAGCACTCCTACTCTGAGAAGCTTTGTGAATATAGGCCTAGACCTAATCTGTAAGCCTACATTCATTTAACTCTTTACTGCACAGCATGGCATAACATGATGTAAGGTCTTGGCAAGGTGGTATTGATGTGTGATGCTGCTCATATTTGCTTTAGGTAAACATTCAAAAAATAACACAGTAAATCACTGCCTGATTAACCAACTTCATTGAGAAAACAAAGAACTGAATTATGGGCCTTATGGCTCCAATTGCTTCATTGTACAATAATAAAACGCTGTGCAATTTTCAGTTATGTGGCTGATAAAGCGTTTAATAAAGGTGTAACAATTTCAGTGTTCATTTTTTTTAATGAACACTTAAAAGTGTTGAAAATTTTAAAACTACAGCTGATACTCCCCTCAGTCTCATCTGAGGGTCTGACGTCTTTCGTGGAAACCATAAACAATGAAAAAATTGGAATAGTGACACAGTTAATGGTTAGTGACGTCATAAATGTTGCACATATTTTCATTCCATTTCAAGGAGCTGAAGAAGAAGACATGCTATATATGAGGCAGGTCAGGTTCTGATATTGTTTATATGCTGAGGTGGAAAATGCTTCAGTATTATTCTGGAAGATTTGTACTTTACTCCACTGTTATTGAAATTGAGAACTCTATTATATTAAAACGAGAGGAAAACATGTTTTACCCCTTACATTTTCACTGAGACCTTCAAATGACTTAAATCTTGCAGATCAGGTTATTTTTCACGTTGAGTTCCAGCACAATTATTTATTTGGATTTATGAACTCCAAACTCATATCAGTATAAAGTGAAAGTGTCGGTTTGTCTTTGGGCACGTGTTAAAATGCAAAAGTTTCACATTTAACAGAGTACAATTTTGACCTCTATTTTTACAAAAGGGGAACTCCACCAATTTTTCAAAATTTCTATTTAATGGGTAAGAAGTAAAACAACATCATTCAGAGTGGCTTGGTGTAAAATGCTCTATTCTCGAGAGACTTACAGAGTCAAAAATTGTTGTACAGTAGTTTTGTGATAAAAGATTGGCTTAAAACATCTTGTTTATCCATATATTTGAACACATTCATGGTAGAGGTGTACATGTAGGGTGTTGTACGTCAAAATAATCCCCAAAGAAAATGCTTTTTTTCAGGTTTTCCACTATTTTACCATCTTCAACATCAAATGTAAAAACTCAAAAGATACTGTTCTGCCCAAGGACATGCTACTTTGAAATCTTGACTTTCATTTCTTCATAAAAACAAACTGTGTAGTATATAATTATATAATGATCTGTAAAATCAAGACAACTTTAATAAATAATATTGAAAATTAAACCAGCTTTTGCCCTCTGAATCGAAAATCATATAAAGTCTTAAAATATCATAATACCAGTAAACTCCAGGTGTGTAAAGACTTCAGCAGTTCCTCCATTTTACAACAGTGATCAGTTGTGTACTATCAATAGGCTGATCAGCTGTGGGTAAAAGCAGAACATAGGAAGCAACTGAACTAGCCATAAATGTGGGCACTTCTGCACAATGAGCTTTTGAAAGTATTGTAAACACTTGTGAAGAACAGCAGTTAGTTTTTTTTTCCACCTTTAACATGTATTGGCTAATAGTGTGACACATTCTTAACATAACCAAGAAGCATTCAGGTTACATAGGCTTCATGTTGATCGTGTGGTAGCTGTTTCTTCTAAAAGAAACCCACCCTAACAAGATCTCTCTCTTATCTTCAAAGGCGTTATTTTACGGATATGCTTTGCATGTTCATTTTTCAGATCACAGGATCTGCCAAGCAAGGCTTGAAGAAATTCATTTACTTGTTTATCTTTCAGGCCTACACATAAAACTTTCTACAGATAGGCTGAAGATAAGTGAATATGTGCTGATCTGCATTATTCGAACCCCACACCCACTCCAAACTGGTGAAAACACTCATATCTTAAACACACACACACACACACACACACACTTTCTTAAAGAATGATGTCTTTTAAAGGGACCAAGGGTCAAGGTCTACAAAGCAATAGCCATATCAGTTTTTATTTACTACCCAAAACAACAGGGAACCTACATGTCTTCTTAGTTTTATATATAGTGCTGATAATGGTAAGAGTGTAGTAAATTGTTTAAAAGAAAAAGGGTTTTGGGGCCAAAACGTTCTCAAACCTATCATGAAAAAAAGATTAAATAATAACAGGCAACATATTAATAACAGTTTCATAGATTGCTGTAAGTCAGCTTTTGGAGGCATTAAATACTTCGGACGTTTGGTTCCTATCACCGCCACTGTAAACAATTCTGATCCGGTAATTTTCTCTATAATAGCCAATTTCACATCCAACCACCCTGAATGACTTTGTTTACATCTTAAATGATTTAGGTATGCAAAAATATTTGACAAATTGGTGAAATTACCCTTTAACTTAGCAACGTAAGTCGATTAAAAGAAAGACACGTGAATCACTTAGCGTTAGTGAGAAAATCGTACAATAGAGACTCAAAAAGGCAAATGGAAAAAGACACCGTGTTTATTGTAGACACCAAACTGCCTGAAAAAAATCAGGACTGTTTAAAAAATACTTCGTTACGAAGCATACAAACAGTGTACAGAGTGAAAGCAGAGAAACAAGCGAACTCCACGCAGGAATCCTAAAAGCACCAGTGTCTCTGTTGTGATTGATTGATAGTCTCCACGTCTCTCCCATTCAGATAGCAAACGCTGGGCTTAAGCTCAAAAATGCCCAAGTACCGGGCTTATACTCAAAAATGCCCATGTAGTCCATATATTTCCTACAATGAAACTCGCTGGAGAAAAAAAAGTCCACGTGATGTGTAAAAAAGGCCCTCTGGAGTCCAAAAAAGTCAACAAACAGTGAAAGGGGGCATCTCACTGTTCAGACTGAGCATAAACAAAATGTTGGCGAGTCCCAGCTGATGGCCCATCGCCATAATGAGGCATCGAGCTTTCATGTTGTACACTCGGCTAACGAGGGCACACAGCGCCAAACCTCTGATTTGCTACTCGAACGAGGTACACCATACGTTTGGTAACTTAGGTCATCAGCTTGCTAGACAGTAACACGGTTACAAAAACACAAATGAACACACAGTGTGTGTGTGGAGTTGAAGACAAACAGTCTGTCTTTCACATTTCATTCAGAGAGGAGACGTTGGTCACAGCTAACGTTAGTATGACTGTTTGCAGTGACCCAGAATTTCAAACAAAAACACGAGTAACCAAAGGCCGAGATTCAGGTCCATTTTCTACCCGACACCATACAAAACATTATGTTTTTAGTAAAGTTCATTTTTACAAACCTCCAGAAAACATCAACGTATGACTATAAGTCGTGTTAGCTGGTTAACTCGCTAAGCTAGCTAGCCATCTAGCCAGCTAACGACGTTTACACCCCCACATGTATAATAATCACCTAGCCAGCTCAAACCAACACGCCAGTGAAGAGAGTGAAAAGCCCGTGCTGCGTTTTCAAAGGCAATCTCAGTCTATTTGTTTGGCGAAATCGTGTTCCGACTCCGAGGAGAACTGAAGTCGTCGGACTGCTTCTTTAATCAGATTTCCAGACAATATCAGTTCTTGGAGCAGTTGATGGGGGTCGTCCTCGCCACTCGTAACATCGATTCCTTTTCGGTTCCACGTTTTAAAATGGTCCCACTCCTGATCGCTGGATCCCGGTATGTTGTACGGGCTTGCTCGGCTCCGTAAATTTCTGCTCCGGAGGCGGATACAGCAGCCGTTTCGCCTCGGGTTGCCCGTACTGCCACTGCTCTGCTTGGAGCTGCTGTGGCCGCCGCCGCTGTTGCTGCTGCTGCTGTTGGCGAGACCGTGCAGACACGACATCGTCTGGCTGGCGCTATTGTTGTGAAGCTGTAAAGCTTCGCCGATTTTTGTCACAAGAGCGTCCACCTCTTTAGAATCCACCGTGACGGACTGCTCCAGAAAGATGTAGTTCTCCTTTCGGCAAGGCATTTTGGCGTGTTTATCTCTAGTCTGGACGCTGGTTTTTCGAACCAAATGAATGGCAGCGCAAATTGCCGGCGTCCACGTTCACCACGCTGCCCGACAGAAAGCAGCTCCGGTCGTTGGTTTGTAAACAATGGGTGACGCAGCAGGCGGAATGTACCATCTGACTGGGAGACAGGAGCGCGTTGTGCGATTTCGAAATCATATAACTAACGCCCGCGGTGCTTAAAATACAACACGTCCCACTACGTTTTCACTTTATGACTGTTTAGGTGCTGGACCTAGCACGATGTGTTTCTCGTTAAATTCCCGTCAGTTGTTGATATTCCAGAACCCCCACTTTACCTCCATTACAGACCCCCACGTCTTCAAACCAAACAGCATTACATAAGAGCAACTGCAGGCTATAGGAACACTGTAGACAATGTGGAGGGTTAAGGGCTTCGCATTCCGCCATGCTGGTTTGAAATGGTTTGAGCTACTGTTACGAGCTTGACACCGTAACAGTAGAAGAGCCCTTTTTGGTGCTGTATACAACTATATATAACCATTTTCAAAAAGGATCTATATAGAACCATATACAATACATTCTCAGTCAATCTGAAGAACCATTTAAGCATACAAATGACTATATATAAAACTTATGGTTCTAAGCAGAACCATTGCCTTCACTGAAGGACCCTTGAAAAAACATCTGTTTTTAAGTGTGTACTTAATTTCTCATCTCGGCAAGCGCAAATAAAACTGACCTGTAAGCAAAAAGTCAATGACCTATGACTTTATTTTGTCTGCTTGAACACCTTATGTACTAGAATGGGGCTACGGTCCATATTTTAACTTAATAAATCCAAAGGCATAAATAAAGAGTTGCATATTCCAGGATCTAATGGGCACCAGTGCAAAATAAGTAACCTGGCCCCTCATACCGATATTAAATTCAATTAATGAAACAAATACAATGTTATTTGCTTGGTTACTCACTACTATTATGTCTTAAACATGTTAATGTTTCCAAGGCATGCCACTCCACCCACTAGCATCTAATGTTAACCTCATTAAAATAATGAATAGATCATACTGCAGGTGGTGAAAGATTCTGTTTGAACACAGTTACCATGGATGCATTATGAACACGAGGCAGATAAATGGACATGTTTTCTGTGTAGCATTGATAGAAGCTAACTAATGAGGTATGTTGGATCTTTCTGTACGTCTTGTGTACAGTTGGGTCAGTATCTATATAAGGGACCCAATAAAGATTTTAGCGGCATGCAGCTTTGTGCCATGGGCCCCAGTGCGATCGCACCCCCCTGCTCCCTCAGTAGTTACGCAACAGAGCAGGACATATTTCAAGAGATGAGTCTGGTGTAAAGACTCTTGCCATTTTCTAAATGCTACAAATATTTTCATTATCTTTAACTTAATTATATCAGAACCTATTTAGGATGTGTTCAAGCTCATATTGAAGCTTAAACTGAAGCATGTTTTTGGCTTCTTAAGCTTGTAAACCATTTAGTGCAGTTTCTGCTACACTTGCTACCACTTTTACCACTTCCTCTTCCAGTTAGAAGAAAAAGGCTTGGTTCTCAGAGACGTTAGCGGAACCCAGACACTATCAGAACCCACTTTCTATTTTACTCCATTTCCTCTGACTTGTGGTCGTACGTTGTTTGTTTTTGATGGCATTCAATTTGGTTCATTTAAACATAAGACTTTAAGGGGCTTTAAGTAATTTAAAGCCATTTAATCAAGTTTGCATATAATTAGCCATGTTTTTACCTCATTTAATTGTGCTATTCCGTTCCAATCCTCACACGTGCATTCCAAATTATCATGTAGACTACTATCAAAGAAGAGGGTGTAGTCAATCAAAAGATTAATGTCTTATATGACATTTCTGATTGACATTATGAATAAATGTGTTGACAGTTTGTGGACATTGAAAGAACACACTCATGTATCGCTTTACTGAGCTTAATGGTTTAGAGTTAGCATTAGCTAGCACCAGTCTCAGCTAAGGATTACATGATGCACTGTCATTAGATGTAAGAGAGAGGATGGATGAGGAAGTGAAGCCTCCTGGGTGTTAAATAGACAGCTATTCAGCTATAATGTAACTTATGTAACATTCCAGATATTCTAGATATTCCTGTTTTTTACTGCCCTGCAAGTAACATTACATGAGGAAGTGTAGCATTAACAGAATAATGGCTCAATTGATTCTTTTTGTTTACAGCGAGGACAAAAAGAGTAGGAAATTGCACACAGCCACAGGGAGAGCTGCGAAGAGCACAGGCTCAGACATTAAGTGCGATGTGGAAGGAGCCGCCAAGCAACTGCTGGTGTGCCGTTGCTCCGTGTTTTAGTCATCAGCGTGCCCATGGGGGTTCTGCTTCTCAGTACTATCCTTCTTGAAAAACAACTGCTCTCTGTATGGTTACTCAGGCCATCCTCTCTCATTTAGCCCTCTTCACTCACTGTGGGTGTACAGACTCACTGGAATTGTCTGGGCCGCTACATCTGTCATACTAAGATTAGATCTGAATTGGCTCACAATACAAATGAACCCAAAGCTCTCCATGATGTCAGCTGCCAAAGTTTCACTCGGAGTTTTATTATCTTTTTTTAGTGTTCCAGTTTAGATAAATGTTCTATGTCCATTCAATGTAACGGAAAGGAGTCATTGCCGTGTTTCTCTATGACATGGCTTACGGTATTTGGGTGATCCCATGATTGGCGTGCCATTTTGCCCTTGAAATTTCATAAAAGAAATTTCACTTTACCAGTAATGAACATAAATGGACAAACCCATCTCAGTAATATCTACATTTTTTTCACAGGGTTTCTTTGCTGACAGTGGCTTAAATGAGTAACAGAATCTAAAGTGACAGGTTGAGTTTTTCTTTAGTTACTGACTTAGTAAATACACCAAATGTGATTATATGCTAATGTAATAAGGACATTAAGGACATTGTAATGATTTAGAGCTACACTATCTTAGCTACACTATTTTTGAACTACACCATATAAGATTTGGGGATTTGGAGACCTCTCTGGTGGAAATGTGTAATTGCATGCAACATGCGGAAGAACATTTTGTAACTATTGTCATCGTATCTTCATTAGTATGATTTTCATTTTGCGTTTGAGACTTAAACATCAAGGCAGATTTTCTTTTTGAGCCTGTAAAGACGTATGACGTGATCAGCAAAATTCTAGCTACTGACTCTTAAATAATTATTTCAGGCTTTACAGGTCGACTCGCAGCAGAGCATGGACACCATGTCTTTTTACTCAGCAATACTACGTCTTTCAGGATTAATGAAAAGTCTTATATAAGGTTGTTTAAAATATATATTTTCTAAAATGAATACATTATTTTCTATCTAGCATTTGAGTAACAGAACTGTACTTTTAAAGTGACTGTGTCAGTCAGTATCACAATGCATTTGAAGGACAAATTCTTATGATTTTCAGGATATTTGGATGATGAAACTTCCTGCTGAGCATGTGATATTTCATAGGAGTGAATGTGTTACATAACTTGAGGCTTGAGTCAAATGTTGAGGTACACATAGAAAATGTACAATTTTCATAACCCTGTAATTGCAGTTCTGTAAGTGTAGTTTCTAGTGGGCTGGAACAGTCAACAATACTGTTTTCTAAGCTCTGTATATAGTTTATATAAATGTTTTAAGTTATTTATATGAAATGTGCACATAGGTTGTGGTTGTTTACAATGTATTTTACATTTGCATATTCTTTATATACATATTTGTGAATGTAATATCTGTAGGACACAATTGGCACCCCAGTTGTCTTTACTGCAGCTTTGTCTAAATGGGCAGGCGTTATGGTTCTAGCTGAGAAACACTCAACAGACACACCACTGTGGTCTAGTCTGCACAGACCTGCCTAATCTTTTGTACACATTATGTAATGCTATCATAAAGCAGACCTGCTGTGGAACTGCATGTTCTTTTCAGGCAATCTGGCCCTATTCTGATATCTGTTTTAGGGTGTGCTGATGTTCGTTAAATGTGCAGAAACAAAAACCGTGAAAGTGTCTCAGGTATGTGGAACAGTGTGGTAACATGCTATTATTTGGTATGTGTTGTGTTTATGTGACTTGTGAGCCCTCCATGTGTGTTCTTACAGGGTGGAGCAGATAAGTAGATAAAAAGAGAACTTCTCTTAGATAAAAAGTAGGCTTGTCTAAGACTAGGCTCTACTTTCTCATGAAAGCTCTAACACTGAGCAGCATGTTGTGCCAAGGATTTCTCTGTGATTTAGAGGGTACACAAACCAAATCTTTGCCAAGTAACCTAGGAAATAATCCATCAGCAACTAAAGAGTGTAAACAATGGGAAGCCTGTCACTTCCTTGAAGCCAAATTGCTGGCCTGTCCCTTTAATGCACCTAGCTATAAGAAAGAAGCACACTTCCCTTTACTATTCTGTCACAGTGCCAGGTGTAGGCTATTTCAGAACAAAACAAGTCATTATGAGTAATGCACTACATATGCCTGGCCAGGCAACGGTAGTGGAAAGAATTCTGAGAAACTGAACTCAGAATTGCTGCCAGTGCAGAGAGAGATCTATTTGAGTGGAAGAAAGTATGCTCCTTCAAGGAACCTCCTGAGTAAAAGAAAAGAAATAATCTTTAAATGACTCAGTTTTCCTGGACAATTGCACTTAGTGATAAATCTGGGAATAGACGCTACAAACGTCTAACAAACTATGGTGAAACAGTGAACTGATTTTGGCAATTGGATCGGGTGATTTTTACTCCAAACCCATAAAAATCCATGATCAGTACACTCCTAGAAACAAAGATATCAAAAGTAAAACACTTCATCCAAAATCTGCTTGTGCAGTATTTATACAGTACTGTGCAAAAGTCATAGTCCACCCTTTTCCAGTCAAAAAAGCCATTAACCCCTGAAATGGCCAGGGTCCACCAGCAGGCCCCAAGTTTTATTACACACTCCTATAACCTAAGAATAGCTCAGCCAGTTTGCACTGAAGTCCCTGTAGTTACTGAAAAAAAGCCTTAGTATGTAATAAGCTTGAGATTTTAAGTGGTGAAGTACGAGTGCTTTATTATTCAGAAGATATTTCTGATCAGATTAGATATAACATAAACAACTGTCAGTGGTGGTAGGTAACGAAGTACAAGTACTTCACAGACCATTCAGGTTTTAATGATCTATTTGTCTCTTTTATCTCTGTACCTACTTATTTATGTATCTTTGTAATCAGGCAAGTGTATGAAGCGCAAATCGGCTCCCTATTGGATGTGATCCGGGACGGGGGAGGGGAGCAGAGTGAACCTGAGTTTGGATACTCGAATGGCTTCATGGTGAGCACGTGGGAAAAGGAAGAA
Organism: Colossoma macropomum; assembly: GCF_904425465.1. Taxonomy (NCBI): domain Eukaryota; kingdom Metazoa; phylum Chordata; class Actinopteri; order Characiformes; family Serrasalmidae; genus Colossoma; species Colossoma macropomum. The sequence continues at coordinate 262,863 of NW_023494875.1, read as the reverse complement.
ATATTAACAGATTGGACAACAGAATTTGCCCTTGTCATCTGCGCTTATTGAGGACGATGGGTCTGAAAAAAAACCTGCATCCACAGCCTTGCCAGAATAGGAAATCGGAGAGTCGGGAAAACTCCTGGTGGACCGGTAGTGTTTTGGGCCAGTTACTGTGAGCTAAGGAATAAACTCACACATAAAAGCACAAGAAGGCTCAAACTGTAAACGTTACATCTAAGTATATATCTGTAGTTATTTAAGGGTTAAACAAGTGGCCCCATCCTGGTGATACAGCCCCAGTTTACAGACTGTAATTGAGACTCGAACAGTGGATAGAGACATGATGAAGCTGAAGTTAGCTTAATTTCCTTTCACCTTAAACGATGTATCAGTTATGTTCAGACACCTGTACGTGCATAACTTCAGTGCATGGAATCCTTACAGGTGAGATATAAATAGATCGTGAACATGTTTCATGCCTGCCATGGCCATATGCTTTAGCCTAGGATGATTAGGTTTAGGTGTATAAGATTGCTGTGTTGTTTTTCCTTGTCTTCACACATCAGCTGTATGATTTAACTTTCATGTCATCTTCATTTGGGTCTGCCCACTGTGGCAGTAACCTGTGTTTGGCTTCAATAATTATCAGATTTTAAGCTTGTACATCTCTAAATTTGTAGGTTTAACACTGTACATCCCAGCTGTCTGATTTTAAATTAGTTTTGTCATCTTCTCTGGGCAGAAGTGGTGTAAAGAAGTGGTATAAAGTATTATGCCTGCTCAGTTTCATGGATATGTACCTCTAACCCTCAGTGAAAAGATATCCTGTTCAAAAAATTTAATTACAGATGATTTTTTTAAGTCCTACTTCAACTTTTACTTGAGTACTTTTTCACTAGATTACTAGTACTTTTACTTAAGTAAGGGACTTGTGTACTGCTGCCATCTCTGCCAACTTGCTCAAAGAATGCTGAAAAGATACAGAAAATGGAACCCCTAACAACTGCACAAGATCTGGTAGACCAACAAAACTGTCACCATCAGATAAACAGCACTTAAAGCTTTCATTTTTGCAAGAGAGGAGCAAATCAACCACTCCTGCTACAGATCTGAGAAAATCCACAGATGTTTCCATCCATCCTTCCACTGTGAAAAGACAATTCAACACTGTTACTGAGAAAAGGTAATAGACAAAAAAGAAGAACATTGTGAAATAAAAGAAAGAAGCTTCTGAGACAGAACTGCAGAGGTGTGGAAAATATCCCTGTTTTCTCTTGACACTGAAAAATCAGTAACTTGTACATTATGGACATTTTGACTGAAAATTAAACAAATGAAAAATGGTCTCTGACTTTTGCACAGTATGGAATAAAAAAACAAAGTTTTGCCATTTGCAAGTCCCTCAGTACAGATACTGAAGCACGTACAAGACTCCACTACTGCTACTTACTATGAATAGAACTTTCATTTTAACTTTGCTGCTTAATTATTAAGCTCCTAAGATCCAGTAAAAGGCATTTAAACAAATTGCTGGACCAAATCTGAGGTCTGCCTCATGCACTTTCTATGGACAGCCCTATTTACTCTGCCTCTGTGGTCTGAGTGGCTATCAGAATACAGGATCAATTCTTGATCACTGTGTAAATAGCAGTACTGCTCCTGCTTACTGACTATTCCTGACAATCACAGCTACTTCTGTAGGTCACCATTGTTGGACTACTTTGAAAGAATGTTTTGTGTGAGCACAGGGGAGGGAAGTATGTGTGTGTGTCTATGTGTGTGTGTGTGTGTGTGTGTGTGTGTGTGTGTTTGTTAGCACATGCATACTGATACAGGCTTCAAAAGAAGCACACATTCTGCCTTCTAACAGCAGAGTGCTACTCTAGCTGCATGGTGTCATCTCTCCCAGACAGGTGCTGTTTCCCTGATCAGGAACAGCAGGGTCTCTGAGTCTGCATGGGTGTGGGTGGGATTAGGATTGGCCTGCCCTCACAGCAACCATCCTTCTCATTGTAGATCTGACTCAGGCTAACTTTAGAGAGCCTGATCCTCCTCAGAGAATGAGATTACACTGGAGGTGTTGGGCTGTCTCACTGCAGTGCTGCTGCTCTAATACTGTTCAGTTCAAAGACACAAGACATTTATTTATTTATGAATTCACTCCTCCATTTACATCAGCCATTCAATCTTGCGCATAATGAATGATGTGAAATGGCAGTTAATGGTTAAATTCTATTCATTTTTCACAATTTCTGTATAATTAAATGGTTAAGCTGTAAACAGTCATTCAGAGTGGTTTGATGTAAAATCCTCAGTTCTAGAGAAACTTACTGAATTGTTCACAGTGGTTGTGATAAGAACCAGACATCTGAAGAGTTTAATGCCTCTAAAAGCTCCCTCACAGGAAGTTATTACATGGAATGGTTATGAATTTGCTGCCTGATGACAGAGACATTGTTTTGCAATAGTTTTGAGATAAGATTCTGGTGTGAAACTTTAAAACTTAATTTTTTTTTAAAAAAGGTATAGGTACATGCAGAGCATTGTAAGGCAAAAATAGTACCCAAAGACATCTTAATCTTTTCTGAATTACCACTATTTTACTGATCTACAGCAATGGGGAACCCTCAGGGCCTTCAAGGCCTTCAGAGAAGTCCTGATGAGTTCTGTTTATTTTTATTTAATAGAAGCATTGTGCTTGTTGTATTTATGCTCCACAAGTATTGTAGTAATGCTCTTATTTCATTAAGTTGGTTGAAAATAAAAGTGATACATTCTTTAAGAAAAGCCCAATGTAAAATTATTCAATCAAGCTTTTTTTGAGGAGTGAGATCTCCCATTGGTTAGGACTTCAGTGGTTCAGGAGCTAATGTCAAATGTCTCAGATTAGCCAATAACATAATATACAACCGTGTGTTAATTTACAATGGGTGGGACCAATTTTATGAGAAATATCATTACTCTAGACTTTCAGGAAGTAACTGACTGTGAAGATGAGATGTAGTCCAGCAGAGACAGCACTATTCCAGGGCTCTTTACTAAAGAATCACTGTAAAACTGCAACATACAAGCATCTTACAAACTTTAAATAAAACAAGGAATTCTTCAAATGTCCTTCTTCAAAAAGCATGAATCACCATTAGCTTAGTGCTAACATATTACTAGGATCACATAAAGACTCCAGCAGAAATGAGCATTATGGTGGCCGTGTTCTTTTCCTCAATTTTGACCAAGTTTTGACATTTATGGACCAAATTATTAACCAGTGACACAGTCCCGTCCGAATGACTTTACTGCTCAGTGATTGATTTATGCAGAAATTTAGAAAAACTTATGGTGGAATTCCACTTTAAGTGCATAACAGTGAAGTTTCACACATTTTCTACTCCTCCATAATTTCTTTGTTGTTGACAAAATGTTGTTTGTGCGTCTCCTGATGCCATTACGCTTTCGAATAGATATGACACTATGAAGTGTAGATATATTTAGCTGTTATTTTTGTGCAATATAATCTTGCCAGTGGCTCTGAGTGAGTGCTTGACAAAACAATCTCACACTTAAATCTCCTGAGTAAACAGCTTTTTATCATAGAGACTACAGAGCTAGAATTCAGTAGATCTCACATACAGAGAGAGAGAAAGAGGGGAAATGATGCAAGGTTTTCGAGGTTGAGATGACATTTGTTCCAGTCAGTTATGATTTCTTAGAAATGAGGCCCCTCCCTCTGCAAGCTGTGTTTGTGTTGTGGACAGCAGGAGCACGTGTTCGGTGGTGTACCGACTGCCCTCAGCCAGCGCATGAGCACAGTGCCTCTGTTTATCATAGATACACCCCCTCTCTCTCTCTCTCTCTCTCTCTCTTTCTCTCCATGGCGTGGCTCCAAACCGAGCACTGGCTGCTGAAAGTACAGCTGCTTTAGGAAATGCTGTAGTCAGCAGGACAGGTCCAGCCTTCTTTTACCACGAGCTTCACGTCTCCCACTATCCCTGTGCTGCCTTGCACATATCTGGCCTCCAGCCAACACAAAACACTATACAAGGTGGGCTCAAATCAACAGTGGCCCACCGAATGTGAGCGCACACACTGTTGACATATGAGGATACAGTCTATTTTAGGAAGCACTTGTTGTGTTCAAGGATCAGGCCATGCAAACAGCTGGCAGCTTTTAAAGGGTGGGACGCCATATAAGGTGAGAGGGAGGAAGGTTTGGACAGCGGTTACAGTAACCAAGTACTAAAGTTTAGAACCTGCTGTTTACTCACTTTTGCATGACAACCCTTATGAAAAATGTTTACGCAAGTGTGTTATTAATATACTTATTTTAAACTAAAAATAAGTGAGTATGCTTTCTGTTTACTTTTTATGTTCTTATCAGACATATAATAAACAAAATAATACTTGGCTTATATTGACAAGTATATAGAAAAGTTTAAGTATATGTGGCCTTTAGTTGTACTTAATCTTTTGATCAAGATACACTTAGGAAAAGTATAATGAAATATTCTTGTCTTATACATAAAGTTTAAGTAAACTTGGCTTGGTTGTTGAGTTCTTATATTTTGGCATCCAATACAATATTTGTTTTGAAAATGTTTATTTATAAAGAAAACAAATATGTTCTTAATCCTGAGAATGTCTCGTGAATTTTAGATGTGCAGTCCACTGGCAATGTTTAAATTAGTCACCTTGAGGTCTACTTAAAATACAGTTAAATCTATATCTAAGGTATAAAAATAATACCTAAAGTGTAAAAATAACTTATAAGTAGTAAACTATAAATATTGTTATGTTCACTTAATGAAAATGTATAAGTATACTTGTACACCATTAATCTAGTTGTTTACTGAGAGTATACTTAAAAATACACATTCATAAATTAAAATGGGACATAAGCATTATGGCAGAGGTGGAGCTGCTGCGACCACGGCCCCAGACACACGTGTGAGGTGCTCCTCTCCCTGATCAGGGACAGCTGAGGCCAATCAGGGGAGGAGCATGGACACTTTAAAAGACTGGCTGTCTCCAGCACAGAGGGCAGAGAGAGGTCCACTGCTGGAGTGAGCCTAGTTTAAAGAGACAGCAAAAAAGGACCTTGAAAGAAGTGAGACAAGTTTAGTTTGGTTTATGTTTTTGTTCACTCGTGTAAACAAAGAACTATTTAACTAAGTGTATCGCTGCTGTCGGAAGAAAACCTTGTTTCTACATTTTTGTTGTTTTTCAGTTTTTGACATAATTTGAAAATGCCTGTTGATCTTTATATAGTATGTAAATATCATCATGAAAGGACCAAAAGAAATGGCCCAAAAAGACTTGGAAAAAAGTCTGGTTCTATTGACTTACATTAAAAGTAAAGTAGGTTTTCCCTTCTCCTGAAAGTTATCATTTTGGAAATATGAGGTTTTCTTCCGATAACAGCGATATATAAATTGTGGTATATATCAAAATGTGCTTTCATAAACTAAAAGTGGGCTACATGTTTAAAAGTATAAAACTAGTACCTATAGGTTCTTATAAGACTTGTCAACTTTTCTTGGTGGTGACGCTTTAACTTTGATGTCAACTAGACGCTTAGCACGTGATGATGACAATAACAACATATAAATATAAAAGCATACTAAAAAGTATACTACTAGTAAAATTATACTACTAGTACATTGATATTGGTGTACTTACCACATACAGTATACTTGGGAAATATACTTTATTCTTTAGTTTATAAAAGTACAATTTCAAGTATACTTTACATGGAAGTAGTAAATGTTGATTACACAACCAGTTTACATCTAGGTTTTATTTTGTACTCCAACTATACTGTGAACTATACTGTAAGTGAAGGTATAGGTACTAGTTTTAGACTGCTAGTCCACTTTTTAGCTTATGAAATTTATACTGTTATTTTACTATTTATATAAAACTAGTCCACTTTTGTGAAAGTACACTTTAAGTATTCCGTAGAGTAGAGCATGACATGCCTTTTCCAATGTGTCTTGGCATTGCTTGCCCTCAGAAAACAAAAGAAACGGATCCCGAAATCACCAGGCTACTAACCTGCTGTCTTCTCGGAGGCATCCGTGTTGTTAGTCTCATAGTCATGTGATCAGCGACAAGCCGACTTCAAGCGTCATTGCCGAGCAGTAAAGTTGACAAGTCAACTAGTCGACTAATCTATGTAACCCCTGCTCTAAACTATACAAAAAGTTAACTTACAGGTTTATGATAAGTTTACTAGTTATATAGTTCTATCCCACTTTTTAATTTATGAAAGTGCAACTTATAAAGAATAATTAAAAGTACAGGCCTCAAGTTTATATGTATATATAAGTATATGTACATACAATTATGTGTATAAGTACAAGTCAAGGCCAAGTATAATTAAGCTTTTCTGTATTCTTGTCAGTATAAGCCAAATACACTTAAGAATATTTTTGTGTAGTGTATCTCTGATAAGTACATAAAAATTAAACTGAAAGCATACTCGCTTATTTTTTAGTTTAAAATATGTATACTAAAAACTTGAATAACTTCTTTTTTGTATGGTATCCCCACAAACCCACTCATAAAAAAATGTTGGAAATATGTCAATGAGAGGGCATCAAGCTAAAATGATCCTGTCCATGTTTTACCCACATCACCCTGGTATCCTTTCTTCATCATCCCTGCGGTATTTTTATGATGCGTGTTTTCATGAACATGCAAAAAGGCTCTGCCTTGCAATATTGTTGTTTGCACTCACTGACAAAACATGCAAATATTGCATGATGTATATCTGGAGAAGAAAGCATTATGATAGCATTAGAAGCTGGAATGTATTGGTAAGCCTGAAGAGAGCTAAATATTTTGTGTACACTCAGAAAAAAAGGTATGAAACTGTCACTGGGGCAGTACCCCTCTTGTCACTGGGGTGGTACCCTCAAGAGTACATCTCAGTATCTTTAGTCAGGGAACATAACTGTACCATAATCCACTGAAATTATATTTTCTATGTATTGACTCCACACACGTGTCGTCACCAGGCTTTTTATTTTATTGTTCTGTTTTAAAACATTTGGTTATGAAAAGGTATAAATGTGTATTTTTCACCTGGGAAAAACGTATCTAAGGTGCATAGTTGGACCTTAAAACCACTGTTGTACCTTTGAGGGGACATTTACATTGTTTGTACCTTGATGAATGAAAAATGTACCTGCACAGTACCTTTATTTCTAACAGTGTAGCTGCTACTCCATGTTAGTACAAAAATAGTATGTACACGTATTATAGCCTTGTTATTTAGTTGTGTTTTATATTTAATGAATATATTCTGTTGAATTAGAAAAAAAATGTTAAAAGTATTAAGTATTAAAATATTAGAATAAAAAAGGATTGTATTATGATGTATTCAAACCAAAGACATTAATATAGAGATTAAAACATATATATTCAATTTTTAATAACTTAAAAACTTTATTAAAAGATGTCGTCCTGTGTTTTCATGTCACTTCTGAAACACAGAGAGTTTTAGTCTATAGTTGGAGTCTGATTTTAGCCACACCCCTGCATTTTAGAGCAGGAAGTGAGACTGCATCCCTGTCCCTCATGACCACATGATGAGCAGTTTAGATCCCATTGTTTTGAAGTAAATGCATCCCAAAAGTCTGAAAATCAGTGTGTAACATTAAAGCTGCAGTAGGTAACCTGTATAAAAACTTTTTGTCATATTTGCTAAAACTGTCACATGTCCTGACAGTAGTATAAGACAGATAATGTGAAAAATGTCAGGCTCCTCTGGCACCATCTAGCGCTAGTGTCATTTGCAAAAATCCACCACGCCCGAATCAAAGCAACCAGTCAGAGCCAGGAGGATTGTCTGACAGAGTGTCACATGCTGCGGCAGCCTCCCTCCCGCTCCTGTCTCAAGAAAAAAAAGGAAACGCAAACACAATAGACCCTTTTCACATGAAACGGAAGTGCGTAAACACTGGGTAAAACAAATTCCTGTTGCCTTACGGACAATTACACCTGTTCCTGTCACTTCAGTTCACCACAGAAAGGTGTGTCACTTTGTCTTTGTCATAGTTGCCAAGATTGAAAATCGAGGATGTGTCCAGAAATGTGGGAGAACTAAACACACAACAATGTGGGAGTCCAAACTACATATAGGATATAAATGCTTCATGGAAAAATTCCTCAAAATGTCAGCTAACATGTACAGAGTGATAAAACAGTGGATGGGTAAAAATAACTATGATGAAAACGCTACAGTAGCCATGTTAGCTGGAGATGTTTAAACAGCTTACTAACAAAAAACTAGCAGGAAAAAAGCTGAAGGTGCACGCATACCAGCCGGAGGGGGCGTGCCAGGTCATCGTGGTCCATAGTGCCACTGTAGACATTTTCCACAACCACCAGCTTCAGTGAATGAACACCTGATTTCTCAGATGCTGGTAGTTTTGAGGGAGAAAATGAAAACTTTTCCTCTGAAAGTGGCTGCAGCACCAACTTTAAAGTGCAAACTGCACTCAGTGAAATGCTGACACAGAGGTTATGACAAAGTTTATTCCTTCATCAATTCTAACTGAATAAACCCATTTTCCTTTGCTCATCATCAGCTGAGAAGTTACTGAAATTGAGATAAGTCTGTTTTTGCTTCCAGCTCGAACAGCTGAGTAAGCTGTACGTGCTCTACTCGTCATCATTGTTATTGAAGGTGCTTTAGCAGAAGCAGCGTTACCCTGCAATGACTACTTCCAGCAGAAAAAGTATGGAATTATGAAAAGGGCCTATGGCAGATAAACAACCAAGCAAGTAGAAAACTGCCCATCCCTTCTTTGCCAACAACAGCGTACTCATTAAAGACAAGTAAAGAGATAAGGACAAATGAAGAAAAGCAAGGAAAAAAGAAAGAAAAAAGGAGTGGAGGGAGCTATGGGACCTGAAAGGCCTTCAAATCTGATGCTGAGTTTGCCACATTTCTGCTTGACAGGTAATTACCCCTGCTTGATACGTTTTATGTAATTTACAAAAAAAAAAAAAACAACAACACTACAACAGTAATGGTTACAGTAACACTTTGTACACTCTAAAAACGTGTTAAAAACCAACGCATTCTGTCTTGAACTAGACACATCAGTTGGAAATAAAACATTTTAAAGTTATTTTTACCCCAATATATGTTGAAAATTTCTGTGCCCACTTATGGATAACACATTTTGTGTTACTTTTAACACAGAATATCTTAAATCAGAAAAAAAATGACACAAAAAGTGTTAAAACGGGCAACACAAGTAAGTATGTTATTATTTAACACATCACTTTGGTGTGGTGCATATCTTATATTACTGTGATGTTGCACTCAGTCTACGTTAGCCTGTTTCTGATGGTAAGGCTACTGGTCAGCATTGTTTTATATGAAAGTTGCTAAAACATCCTTGTGAAGCGCCCAGGCAGTTGTATCGGTGTGGTGTTTGTCCTGATATTTATGTGTGCCTGTGTGTTCACAGCTAATTGTTCTCATAAGCCACTATTTACGACAGTTTCTCTTATTAAACAACATCTAAGCACTGAAGTAAGTGTATGCTAGTTGCCATGGTAGCTAGCCTGCTTGTGCACGGTGGCCTCCTATGCATGAAGTGGCTTTGGAGGCAGGGCTGTAGTGCAGAGAGGGAGGTGGAGGGACTGGAGGTTGTATTCATTCAAATTTTCAAGTTAAGTCCACTAGCTTCTCAATTCTACATACTGCAGTTTTAAGAATTGTCACTACCAAAACATATTTTCTGCAATTAAGTAAACATTTTTTTGTATTTTATGTGTGTACAAATGTTCCAAGCTGTGTTTGTTAGTTATGTACAGGCTAGCACTCATAAGTTATGCTCAAATTTAGCTAAAGTTGTCACTACTGAAATATTTGGTAAAGTTTTGGACCAATTATTATTGTTTAGGTAGTGACAAAATGAAATGCTCAATCATTTATTTGAATAAAATAAACATAATTAAGGTACAGAGTCATTAAAAACAAAAGGATTTTAGTCTAAGGTCCAAGACAGTTAAAAGTCCGAAATGTGTTTTTAACTCTGACTTTGTTAATTTCGCTTAATGATCCTTCTATATTAATTTAGTGTGGAAACAGGCAAAGGTTTGATGTTAATGATGAACATTGAAATAATATATTTAAACTTGAACACGATTTTAACAAAAGCGTTTTGTTAGATGTGGACTCTCTTTTTATGGCATAATTAAAAAATGTGTTGCATTTCTCTTGGCAACTCTATAACTCAGTAATCTTCAACAAACAACTAACCTAAAAAAGAATGTTGTCACAGAGATGCATTCCTGAATAAGAGACCTCTGTCTTTGATAATTAATTTGACATTCTTTCAGAGATTCACCATGACTTGTGTTGAATGTATGCCTTCATCAGGGTGCCATGTGCCTTTTTTTTTCCTTTTTTTTGTGCACATGATGCCCTGATAAAGGCTTGTTTGGTGTTTAACCAGGCGAATAGAAATGGTACATGTTGTACATGACTGTTGGTACATGTTGTTTTGCACAGTGCTCCAAAGCAATTCAGGGAATTCAATGAAACCAGAGATAAATGTTTGATTATGAAAACTTGATTCTTTTACCTTCCCAGAACAGGACAGTTTATTTTGATGTTTTTGTTACCAGTTAATACTGTCATTTTTTTCATTGTTAACAGGTATGTACTCAAGGTCCAGAGGGTACAGGTTGATCACAAGCCTACCCAATCAGATGAGAAGAAATATAAGCTGCACTTTTAAATAATTGAAATTTGATTTGTTTCCTGTAAGTGTAAGTCATTGCATTGAAGACAACTGGAATCATGGCTATCTTGCGTACTGACAGATCGCAAGCCCTGCCATTTGTTCCTAGCTGTCCAGTCACTGCTTTGCATTGCTATCTGCTGTTACCTTGTTCAACCTTTCAGTTCTTTAGCAGTGCCGCAGTGTTTCCCGTGAACATCTTTTGAATTTAAAGCTTCATAATAAAAAGTCTGAAGATGTGCCTGGGTGACTTGAGACCTGATACCCCGACATATTAAACCGTGCTGTTTTCTACCCATTATAATAAAAAACAACTTTCTAAAACATTGTTGTCAGTAGTCTACAAATGTCATAAAAGTTTTTTTTTTTTTAACTAACTTAAATAGGCTATGTCAAAATGTCAAAGTAAATGATCCCGTGCATCAAGTCATCACAGGTAAGATGTAAATGATCCATAAACATTGTTCATGTTCATCATAGCAGTATACTTTAGTTTTGGATGCTTGGCAGTGCAGCTTTCTAAGTTTGCATAAAATTGTTATTTTTCCTCAACTTTGTTGTGTAAGTTAGACCAGGGATTCCCAATCCCAGCCCTGGGGACCCCACACCTTGTTGGTTGGTAATAAGCCTTAAGTGTTCCCATTGATATTTATTTTTTTGCTGTTTTTTCTCAAACTGGCCCAACACACATTTTGCTTAGGCCCCTGGTTCTAATAGATGGACTGAGGTAAACTGAGCTTACTGGACATTTTCTCAACATAAACCTCATTATGTTGAAGTGTACATTAAACAGATAACTAGGCCTGTTTGCTATGATAATAACCTCTGGTAAATAATTATGGGCTTTTTGTTATATTATGGAGCAACTTCCGTTAGTAAACAGTAAAATTAGTATGGCCTATGTATGTATGAACATATCCTTATAAATACAAATACAAGTGCCTAGTCTAATAGCTATTAACTTTTTAATTGTAAAGTCTATGTACAGCCTATATAAAAGAAATGAAATTAACCTGAAAGAGTTATTTTTCACATGATTGACACCCCAGATGTTATGAAGAAAAAAAATGACTCGAAAAGGGGGTCCATCTCTACTAGAAGGCTGGCCCTGATTAGTCAGAAGCATTGCTTAAGCCATTTATAATTCAAAATCTATCCCTAGAACAGGTTAGGTGTGCAGCATTAGTTGCCATGGTCATGTATCCCTGGAAAAAGTGGGCCACTGTTGTGAGACAGAAAGTCCAGGGTTAGGTCACACTAAGCTCAAAGTCAACTGGCTAAGCTAGAAATGCTGCTTTCTGACACAGACTCCTGCTTGTGCCTGTAAAGGAAACCTCATAACACATGACTGGTTAACCCTTTGGCTCTTACAATGTTATAATGTTTATAAACAACGAACATTTCATTAGAAATTCTCAAGCAGTATATATGTTATCAATTTGTATATTGATATTCTTAGAACTCAAGTGATTTGATTTGGAGTGACCCCTCTGACCTGAGTATTTCATCATTCAGCTCTGGCTCCTCCCATGTCCAGGCTTTTTTTCTCCATAGCCACAGGCTATACTTGCGTTATAAATGAAACTAGCTAACACTGGCATGGAGTGATAAAGAAAGAACAAGAGAATCTGCTGACTAGAGTAGCCAGAGAGAAGACCTGTATAATATGATATAGTTCATTGGAAGTGTAGTTCATTTGTTGCAGTACTAAAACCAAGCATGTACAGTATGTATGGCACTGGCTCAAAAATGGAGGATCTGATTCAGATCAGTAACAGCACCACTCCCTCCCCCCACACACACGTAGACACACATCCACACGTATGCTTACATACATTGCACAGCTGCATTCATGTGACACGTGTGTGTGTGTGTGTGTGTTTGTGTGTGTGTATTTTTTAAATAACTGGGGGCAAATTTGCTTTTTCACACAAAATACAACTCAAAGAGACAAAAGATTCCTTGTATTAGGTTTACACGTGGCAGCATTTGGTTACAGTAATACAAACTCAGTGGGAAATGCATGTGGAGTGCATGTGTTTAAGTGTGCGAGCCATATGTAGTAAATCTCAACCATGGCAGCTTTGCGGTAATCATCTATTTGTTTATTTATTTTTGTGGGTGTGTTTAGTTACAAGTTACTTGAGCACTTTCTTTGTTTTTTTGCTGAATCTCACTTGAATGTTTACCCTCCTCTATACCACCCATACTACACTACTACCATGAAACGGTCACATTCTTAGATTACATAACTTCCAGGAAGTTCCAGAAGAAAGCTGAAGAGGCAAATGATTCCTTATAGAGGCTGGATTTTGGACTGGGTTTTAGAAGAGGCAGCATACAGTTACACTAATACATTACCATTCAAAAGTTTGGAATCACCGATCCAAAAGTTTGGAATCAACATTTTCAACAATGTAAAGCCGGTTTCAGATCAATGAATATAAAATGAATTATGCTAACTGTGTGCACCTTCATAGCTTTTAGATCATTAGTAGTGTGTTAGGAAGCTTTCAGTAAAATATTATCTGTGTCAATAATGTTGAACAAAGCTGTAAATAATTATTAAATGACCAAAAAAGCAAGTTATAATAAATTTAACATCCAGAATACTTCATATTTGAAAAGTGATCAAATCTTGAGGTACAAAACTTGACAAAATATTGTAAATTAATAATTAAATCCTTAAAATATTGAAGAAAAAACAACTTTTCTTTCAAAGATAAAAGGTTTAAGTACTGTTTATCTGGTGGTGACAGACTTGGTGGTCTACCAGCTCTTTCACAGTTGTTAGGAGTCCTATTTTCTCTGTATTTTTAATCATTTTCTGAACTCCAGATAGAAATACAAGAAGAGCCAAAAGAAGTAAACCCTAAATCTGGCTTCCATAAGGAATGATTTGCCTCTTCAGCCCTATTCTGGAACTTCTCTGAAGTTATGTAATCTAGAAACGTGACCAGTTGTAGTATACGTGGTATACGTGTGGGTATTCATTCAAGGGCAAAAACATATCTGGAGTTTGAATGGAAAACAAAGAGTAGGCTCAAATGTCTGTAATCAGTAAAACAAATACAATAAATAATAAAATCCATATATATATATATACACACACACACACACACATATATATATATATATATATATATATATATATATATATACATATATATATATATATATATATATATATATATATATATATATATATATATATGCATGCCTGTTTTTGTATGTTTCAGAGTCAAACAGGGCAGATTTCTCTCATAGCGGCTTCCAAGTAATAGTACTTTTTTGTGTGTGTGGTTATGTTTGGTAATAGTGTGAACACGTCATTTGAGCACTCTCTTTGTCTTTTGTTCAGTCACACATTTTTCTGCCCTAATAACCACACGCATGTACACTACTAGTAAGAAACCGTCACGTTTGCAGATTACATAATTTCAAGGAAGCTCCAGAAGGCCATGGTTAATACATGTGGAGGCATTTCCAAACTGCACGTCACGCTCGCTCTCTCTACATGAGGCCTCATGCCTTAAGAGTGTGCTCTATTAGAGCCCTGCCCCCACTGCATGTGCATAAGAGAACTCTCAAAGTTATATGGTGCTTGAAGCGTGACTCCAGTGGTTAGTTGAGGAAACACACTCCTGAACCACTCCCTGATCTAACAGCCCAGTGTCTGGGTTTATTTTGAACCTACATGAACTCTGTTTAGCTCCACCCTATCGCACTGGGAGACCCTCCAGCATAGCCTAGTGTCAGAAATGTGGGCTTGCACCATTCACATTTGTCTTGCTGCTTCAACCCCCAACCAAAACTTGCGGCTTTTGCTTTTCCATTTACATATTTAATGTGCAAAACTCAGAGACCACCCTTTATTTACTTAATTTTCCAGTCAAAACGGCCATTAGAGGGTTCATTTTCCTTGCATTCTACATTTTCCCTGAAATCTATGTATAACGTTTGTGTGGTTTTATTTATCTAAAACACCCATCATTCATTTTTGCATGAACCTTTTTCCCTAAAATTAATAAATAAACAGGCTATTTTTGTTTCTGTGTCTTGAAGATTTATTTATGTAAATGAGTTCTGTTTCGATTGGCTGCCCTGTGTTGTGTCTCATTCAAAAAGCAGTGCAGGCTGAAACACATTTAACACTTCAGTAAAAGGGCAGAGATAAACTACACACTTAAAAAAGATGGTTCTTCAAGGTTTTTTTCATAAAGAAAATGGTTCTATATAGAACCATGAACACTCAAAGAACCCTTTGCATGCTTAAAGGGCTCTTTGAATTGTAAAATGGTTCTTCAGACTGATGGACAATGTGCAGATGGTTCTATATAGAACATTTTAAAAAGGGTTTTATAGCACCAAAAAGGGTTCTTCTATTGTTACAAGCTTGATATCATAATAATAGAATGACTCTATTATACTATATACTGATACTGTATAGAAGCCTAAAAGGTTCTGTATAGAACCATCTACAACACATTCTCCATCAATCTGAAGAAGAACCATTTAATTATGCAAAGGGTTCTTTGAGTGTTCATGGTTCTATATAGAGCCATTTTCTTTACTAAAGATCCCTTGAACCATCTTTTTAAAGAGTGTACTGTAGGCTGAATAGGAGAATATATGTCAATGTATTGAGGTTCATGATATCACAAAATCAGTGAATTCAAAATGAGCTGTTTTTGCAGCTAAGTTTCCATATATGGGTGGTGAGTGAATAGTATGTTTTGAAACTTCAAACTCTTATTAAAAAAAAAAAAACAAGATTAGTTTTTTCATGACATGAGTACAAGTTATTCATTTTTTAGTGCCAGAAAAAAATAGAAAGCATATATATTAACAGAAAGTTAAACACAACTTTCAACAGTTAAATATATTATCAATTTTTTCAGCTTTTATTGTATCCACTTTTTACATTTATTGCAGCTCCCATTCTTTTCGGGAGATTTTCAGTTTTTCAAAGAAATTTGCAGAGATATTTTTTCCAACATCCAAAGTTCAGTCTTAGAAGTTGGTTGCATTTTCTGTTTTTCACAGTCCAAATAATTCAAACACCTTCGATGATGTTAAGGCCTAGGCTCTTGGGTGGCTGTTCTCATGGGGCCAGGCATGGTCTTCTAATGAAAATACACTTCTGGGGACAAATTGTTAAACTTTTAATTGCTGTAATTGTGTTCTGCTGTGAAGCGTACGGCCCTTTTAAACCCCACTCCAAATCCCTCCTGTCAGTGTTCTTTTAACATTCCAAGTAATCGATAACACAAGCAAAACAAGCTACCTAGTGAAACGCCATCGTTAGCTTACATCATTCTTCAAAATAAATCCTACAGTAACGTGAGCGCCAGTCAGTTCAGGGTTTTTTTTAGCTCCCTCTTCTCGAATAAATGTACATTACTAGTTCTTCATTATTCAACCATGCCATCATGTCTCCACATTCACAATATACTGCCAATCAGACCTGAGGGAGGGTCACTGGTTTTACTCTCTCTGCTAAGTAACATCAGTCGACAAAAGCTGAAGCTAAACACAGGATTTTGGCTAAAAGCTCACCAAAATACACATTAGGTCTTATTCAACATCTATATACAAAATGAAACAGTTAGTAGTTACAGAGTTTATCTACAGTATCAATTTGTGTGTTAGCTAGTTCACTTTTGGTTAACGTGAGGTAAAGAAAAGGGGCTAGGCTAACACTTACATTAGCTAGCTAGCTAACAAGCCAACTGACAAACCAAGAATTTGAAGAAATTTCACTTTATAGTGAGAATGTGAATGAGCGATAGAGACAGAAATAATGTTATTGAGAGCTCCCTCTATTCGTTGTTTTCATATTTCTCTTGAGTATTTGGAAAAAAAGACACCAGTACTTTAAGTTAATGTCAGTAAAAAGGTCATATAGTTAAAATTAATAATGAATTTAACTGAACTTAACCAAGAAAATATAATATTTGTCACTATGACCATGAAGTTGTCACCTAGCTCATTAAACATGCTTACAGAGCAAAATCACACTCTTTCTGATTGCACCAACTGAGACTGAACTGATCTATAATCTGTGTTTGAATAACACATTTACAACCTTGCAGCTTAACTAAGAGAGGAGAGAGCATTGCTTGACTGCAGTGCCTTTGCTTGATCTGTGCCTGTTGTAAATGAATGGATACAGTGTTTAAGTCATACTTGCTCTGTGCTTCATGCAAACTACAACGAGACACATCTACTGTGTGCTAGTTTGACCAAACAGCCATTTTCTGATACTTTTCTGGCTGTTGCTACTCTAAAAGATTAACATTTTGGGGCCATTAAAAAATTCTCCTGGGGGACCAAACGCACAAATGTTCTACACTGTCATTACATCAGGCTATGGCTTATTCCCAAAAGCCATAGAGTCATCACCCTACATATCCAGTGTTTCCGCCCCATGGTGATACAAAACAATAGCAGTCGATCAGAAAGCTGAATTCACATAAACACAACCAACACTGCAGCACCCTTCAGTATAAAGCATGCTCACCACACGCATGTTTGCCCAATGAACATAACTTACATTAAAGCAGACAGCTGAGATGTACAAATATGAAAAAGAAAACACAACAAACTTAAAAACCTGAATCTAATCATTGTAGGCTCCCATTGTGCCCCTTTTCCTTCCACTTTCCCCTTTGTTATGTAACTGAATTATCTAATATCAAATCCAGAGAAAATATCTCCTGAAAAATAAATTACTTAATGGCAGTTCAAAAAATAAAGGATGGTCTCTGACTTTTGCACAGTGTTTAATGTCTTAAAAGAATGTTGGATTGTGGTTGAGAATTAGGGTGAAGATTCATATTCAGTAAGATGTTTTTTCATTAAGTCTTTTTCAGAATCCTAAGCAAGACAATACTTTTTCAAAATGTTTGAATTCATTGTTTTTGTGACGTCACAAACAGCATTGCATTGTACTTACATGTACTCCACCCATTCAGTTTAATGTAGTTTAGTTTTGCTTGTTCTCACTGAAGTTGTATGGAGTGTTTCAGCTTTGACTGATATTTGAATGAGGCACAATACAGGCCGATATATAGGCCAGTCAGGACCAATACATGATGCAGGACAATCAGAACAGAGATCATTTACATCTATCTGTCTTAAAGGCAGACCTGCCAACCTGCACACATTTTGCGCAGCAGGTACAGATATTGGCATCAAAGTAAGCGGGTACGATTTGTCACTCTAAACTACGGAAAGAGCTGGTGACACCTGGGAATTCAATTGTACATGTGCAGCACTTAAATTTAACAGCAAGAGGCAGCCATGTCTAGCGTTCCAAAAAACATCAGAAGAAGATAAAGAGTTTGATCAATCATAGTGCTGGGTTCATTCTCAAATATCAAGCAGTGATGACAAATGTGTAATGTCAGTTATTTCAAGAGACTGCAAATCAACAGCATTACGAAATTTTTATGCCTCTCGTTCGCCCACCTCACTCCATCTGGCTGGTTCCACAATGGAGAACGATGCTTTTAACTCCTTTGCAAAGGTAAATGGGCTGGAGTGGATGTGGGAAGTTGAAATTGTGAATTGAGTTAATTTAACACACATCTGCCAATCCTGAGACAATATTTAACTTGAATAATGTTAGCTTATCGTTATGTAAATTGCTAGCTCGAGTGTTCACCAGGCACTTACGTTGGCAAAGTGATATTGTCTGTGTCTCGCAGATTGTTAAATGTGACTTTTCTCAGTACTGTATTCATAATTATTATATAATTAATTATGACATTTGGAACATAAAACCACATAATAATTATAAGTGGACCTCAGGGGAAAATAAAATGAAAGAAATATTGAAGATATTGGCCCTTAAAGGGTTCTCAAAGCTCACAGCATCCCAGTGAGTTTAAAATAGAAGTAGGTGAAGTTTAAATAGAAGAATGAATTATGTAAAAAAACAGCATCTGTATTTACAAAGCACATTAGGAGTGCTGATCTGATCTGTGATCAGTCCCTTAGGACCTAGGAATGCTTTGTGAAAACCAGCTAAACATGGCTCTCAGTCACTTTTAACATTACTACTATACGGCCACTAGAGGGCAATATTTACCTAGAATAGACTAACAAATCACATTAAAAAGTTCATTCCAAGTAAAAGAGAAAATAATAAAACATCTGTTAGACCCACTAATGATCATGTATTAGGTCAAATTATGTATTATGATCAAACTTTGCTTGCGCATTCTTCTCTGGATGAAAAAGCATGTTGTGTAAACAAGTAGATTATAAATCTGTTGTTATAATGAACAAGCCATTCAAATGCTGTAATAAGAGGATTTTATAACAAACGCTTCACAGCATTTTACGCTTTGTAGCTTTGCAGTTATTGTTTGCATCTCTCTCTCTCTCTCTCTCTCTCTTTCTCTCTCTCTCTCTCTCTCTCTCTCTCTCTCTCTCTCTTTCTCTTAATCTCTCTCCCCCTCCCTCCCTCTAAGGGATATGGAGGTAAAGTGGCAGGCCATGTTTTAGGCCCTGCAAGCCCTTCCTCAATTCCCAGGATGCAGTAATGCAAACTCAGAGGCAATGTCAATATTCAAACCTCATGAATCCATTTGAAAACATCAGCTGCTTCTAAACATTCTTAATATAATCTCCAAGTCCATGTAAATGTCAAGCATCTTCTGATGGGGGAGGTATAAAGCCCCCCAGCATTGGACTATTGGACTTGAAATGAGCAATGAAACTGCATTCTCTGGAGAGATGGAGCTCCGCCCAATACCTTTGGGATGAACTGGAGTGAAGTTTAATATCCAGAACTGATCATCCAACATCAGTACCTGACCTCACTAATGCTCCTGTGGCTGAATGAATGCAATCAAACCCCCACAGCAATGTTCCAACATCTAATATAAAGCCTTCTCAGAAGAGTAGAGGCTGTTACTGCAGCAAAGCGGGACCAACTCTCCATTAATATCCTTGATTTCAGAAGAAATGTTTGATGTGCATGCAAACATGTACACATATGCTGCATTTGGAATCGCTCCCTTTTACAGAAATAGTGCACTAGATAGGGTGTCTGCCATTTTGCAGTGCTGTTTGAAATCTCCTGTATAGTTCACTATCTAGTCCTGATATAGTATTATAGTATACTATTGAAGGTCCACTATGCCTACTTATAATAGCTTCACAGGCAGATTTAAACCTTTAGAAGCACAATTTGTCTACATTTCTGACAGCTAGTCAGCTAGTTAATGCGTATTGGAAACAAATTTAAAAACATAATTTCTTCTGCTAATTTTAGTTGCGCAATATCTACAACATACTTGGAAAATAGAGTTTAACATGTTGGGAAAAAATAAAACATAAAACATAAAACGTGCCCTAACTTTTGCATAAGCCATATTTCGTGCTTAATTTTTTTCCAATATAACTGAATAAACTATACTATATATAACTATAAACTATATTATTATATATAATATGGGAACATTTCACAACAACAGACCTCTAGAAATGGTCTTAAATAAGAATTTAACAAATTTTCATTTTACTAGGCATTTGGTATGGCAGAAATGACATATAGAACTAAATCACTGTAGGTGTTTATGTAGTTGTTCAGGCAATTGGGGCTAAATTGGTGGGTTTGTGGGTTCCTGACACCTGTATAGCTGTGCTGATTTCTACTTATTCACTGAATTCTACTTATTCAGTGTATTTTATATATATATATATATATATATATATATATATATATATATATATATATATATATATATATATATATATAATTTTTTATTTTTTTCTAAGATTATATTTGCTGAATGGAGGAACTGCAAGTAAGAATTTCATTGTACAGTGTAACTGCTGACAATAAAACTTTTGAATCTTGAAGGTCATGCACGATAGTGTGCTTTTGTATTTGGCTGATTGTTACTGTGGATTGTCTAAAGTTCAGGCATCTGTACTGGACTTGGAATGTGTTTGAGCATGGGACACGTTAAAGCTTGTGGCTTTTGTTTGCTCTTCTCTATTGAGAAATCTCCCCAGTGGCTGCAGCTGCAGGCGGGGAAGCAGGCCATGCTTCATTTCATAATGCTGTGCCACTTACATACACTGCTTGCTTTCTCTCTTTTAATGGCCAAAGTATTGACATGCACACAGCAGCTGAACATGCAAACAGTGCCTCAGAGCCATCTGTGATTTAATGTAGCATTTTTACACTCACGTCCGCTCAGCCGGTCACTCGTTTCCAGTGGAAATGGATCCGCTTTCTCTGAACATTCGCGTAGTGTAGTGATGTACAAGCTTGTGTTCGTGTGACTTTGTGAGAATGCATGTACGTGTCTGCACTGCCTTGCATTTCACCAGCGGTGTTTATGGTTTATGATGGTGTCCCTGCTTGGAGGCTGCTCCACATAAATATAAACAGCCTTGTTTCTGCTACCATTGGCACCATCAGTGATCCTAACAAATCTGCACAGCAGCTTCAGCAAAACAGAAAAGTCATCAGGAAGGATTTAAGGTATCTGCCTATCTTTTAGAAATAAGAAAGAGGAGGAGGGGATTTATCTGCCCTCGTTCATCACAGCCAGACATTAGCCTTCTGCTCCAAAAGTGCACAAAAGCCTTCCTGTAAACGGCCCCAGTGCAGCATGTACACTGCTCTGTTTTGGAACATTGAATATGAAAATGTCCAATGTCCATTTGCATAAAGAGAGAATTGGATTTTGCTGGCCAACAATATGAAAACTTTGATAGGGATGCCGACTTTAAGAAGCAAAAAATTCTGATCACAGATAATATTGGCTGATATACGGTCAGGTCCATAATGGCAACATTGGTAAGGATGGGTAAAAAACCTCATAAAAAACAGCTTTGTTGTTAATTTGCTCAATTTCACACTTAAAATGTGGCGGAAACCTAACCTTTACGTAGTGGTGGGCAATATAGCAAAAATATAACACCATGATACTTTAATACATTTTCATGATACACAATATGTCACAATATTTTTTTTTCCATTTATTTTTTTTTATCTGATATGTGGGAACAGGCATTTTTCAAAATACTATCAAAATCTTTTCAAATTATTTTTAACATCTCACTCACTGCACTGCACTGAATCCAGTTAAACAGGACTAATTATGCTCCCTTTATAACGAAACAAGTAGCTGCTCAGTGTTCTTTAAGTACTGACTATATCCATTAGGTCCATCCACTTATTGTGACATATTATGACAAAATTTATCACAATACTGATAAATATCATCATACTGCCCAGGCCTACCTTTAAGTATGTTTAAAGGCTTTCTTCTGGAACACCTTCTAAATAGTTTGTTGACCCCAAAATGCTACCATCTTCTGCAAACCTCCAACCTCAATCCTTTTTTGCCCCTCTAACCATCTTCCTCACTATCCACCTCCAGACAAGTTTGCTACAGCTCTGGCTGTTTTAAACTTTTTGCCCTGTGGATATGGGTAAGCATGTACCTTAATTTTTTATAACCATTGCCTGATTTATGAAGGTCAACACACATTTGTCTTATTTCATTTGTGTACTCTCTAATCTTCCCCATGTTGCGGAATGACTAAGAGAATTTGAATGACCAGTGAAACAAGAAATCAGCAGTGTGTTCCTGAATATTCAGGTAAAATATAAATGAGAACATGCTTCAGTTATGTTTTATTCATAAGTCTTTCCTCTGGTCAGAAATGAAATGGAGAGCAGTAGGTTGCTTATGTTAAAGATATGTGCTCTTTATCATATTTAACAAGCAACTTCAAACTTCATCTCTATCAGCTGGAATTTCACCAATACCAATAGATTTGTCAAACTTCTATGGCCAATTGTATCAGCCAACTGATTTTTCATCAGGCGCTATTTGCTTTTAGGGCCCAGATGACTGCAGTTCAACTTTTTTAACACTCTCTAACCCAACATCTTCATGCTCAGAACAGGTTAGATTAATGCTTATTCATAATTCAACACTGTATTCTCATAAATCAGCATTTGGGTACAATATAAAATTAATCAAGATCTTACAGGAAAGTGCTACCGTATGCCTGACTCAGCTTTGACTATTAGTGACAGTAATTCGTAATGAAGGACAGTGATGATAAGCCTCGGTGACCCACAGCCATTACAATGATGTCACACAAGCTTCTCCTATATGTGCTCTGATCCACAGCAACTGACACTGAAAACATACAAACACTGTCTCTATCACTTCACTTCATGGCTCAGCACACAGATTATGTTATCAGGCACTAAATAGAAGAAAGTCTTATAGATGGTAATGGCAGAGTTGAACCAAGCCAATTTTGCCTCTCATGTTGAGAATATTAAAGGCCTATATCCTACAGTTTTATAGCATTAAATGCACTGAGGTATACTTAAGCTGTAAATGTTCCTCTGTTCTGATTGGCTGCTCTGTACTGTGCTTAATTTGAAAAGCAATCTGAGCTGAAACACTCCTTATAACTTCAGTGTGATGGGCGGGGCTGAACTGCTGTATGCTGAACAGATGCATATACGTAAATGTGTTGTTTTTTGTGACATCACAAAAATAATTAATTCAAAAGAGGGTGTTTTCGCAGCTTTTCTTCAGTTTTGGTTACATATATGTACTGTATGGACTGGGGAGTGAGGGACATATTTTGAAACTTGAAAACAATGTATACCTACTATATCAAGTTCATTATTTATGTTTATTTTTTTTAAAGTGTTGAACATTTAGTTTCCTATGATGCAGGCTCCTAACTGTCTGCCTAATTTTTCAATTTCCATCTTAAGAGAAGTGTTTCTGGGGTAAATTGCTCTTTAAAATTCAAAGCAAAATGCATTTTAGAGTGCCAAATTAGTCCTTGAATTAATCAGGCCTACTAAAAATCAGTTTGTCTTTGGAATGTGTAATTCACGGATGGTGTTGTACTGAACATATTTTACTGACTATTCTACTTTTCTTCCTGCTGCTTCCAGATGCGCTGTCAGTAAACAAAGAGCAATTTTCCTTTGGGAAGTGATTCCAAAGAAACTTTTGTAGTTTTGTAACAGCATCCCTTGATTGGGTCCAGGAAGACTTAAGAACTGGTCAGCAACACTGTTACCTTGTGTTGTCAATAGAAATGGTACAAAATTATTTTGAATTAAATCATTACATTAACACACATTCAGGTTCTGATGTTTTTTTTTAACCATAAAGTTCCTATTCTTGAGGTATCAGATTAAACATTTCCACATATCCAAAATATATGTGCAATATACGTCAATATACACTGGGTGGCCAAAAGTATCACATCCATAAGTGCTTAAATGGGCATTAGTATGGTTTTTGTCCTGGCTTTGCTACAGACAGCCTCCACTCTTCTTGGAAGGCTTAACACTAGATGTTGGAACATGGCTGCACAGATTCACTTCCGTTCAACCACAATAGCATTAGCTAGGTCAGATGCTGATGTGGGGCTGATAAGCCCTGGCTCGCAGTCTGTGTTCCAGTTCATCCCAAAGAGGTTCGATGGAGTTCAGGTCAGGACTCTGTGCAGCTGAATTGAGTTGTTCCAAACCTCACAAGGGCATTCTCATGCTGGAAGAGGAAAAGGGCCTCATCAAACAGTTCTCTAAAATGTCACTGTATGCTGCAGCATTAAGATTTCCCTTCACTGGCTCACAGTCTATGTTTCAGTTTATCAGTTGGTCATTAGGGTTGAGTTCAGGTTCTGGGCAAGCTAGTCAATTTTTTCCATTCTGATCTGCATGGGGGCTGTTACACTGAAACAGGATAGAGTTTTCCCCAAACTGTTGCCACAAATTTGGAAACGCACAGTTCTGTAGATGTCATGGTGGGGCAGAAATTTGACAAACTGGCTTGTTGGACAGGTCTCGAAACTCGATGAGTCCTACAGTATGGCCAAATGTACTGCCAGTGTGTGTATAAAGAGATTGCTTTTGTATGAAGATACAACCCCATTTCCAAAAAAGTTGAGTTGGGATGCTTTGCCAGATGTAATTAAAAACAAAATGTAATGATGTGCAAATCATTTAAACCCAAAGATGCAGCATTGAGCGTTTGCTCTTCATTAGGTGTATAATTTTAACCTCCACTACTGCTGGTGTTGTTGTGTGATAAGAGAAGAACGTCTACTCCTGGAGTTTAACTGTTTCTGATTAAATTGGGAAGAAATTCTGACTGCCTGTCCAAATATATTTGAGGAGACAATGGAGCTGTCAGGTCAGAGGACTGCTGTGCGGCGTTCTTTTGTAACAGCGTGTCTTCTAAAACCTGCTCGCCTTAGATTCTCTTGCTGTGACAGAGCCAGGCAGCCTGCAGTGGGTTGTAGAGCTCCATGAGAAAGGGAGAACACAAAAATATCCCAGGATTATGTGATAAATCCTGGCCAGTATGTGAGCAGAGTGAGCTCAGTTGTTTCACAGTGGTGTGCAGCTCAGCTCTGTTATGACAGATACTGTCAGATAGCAAATAAGTCTTTGATGGTTTGTTGGCCAAAGCTCAATAAAGACTATGATGACTAAGTGACTTGTCCTTGGGTCAGTAACTGGGACATATGCTTGGGCCTCTGCGCTCTCTTGCTCTCTCTCACTCTCTTTTGCTCTCTCACTCCCTCATTCTCCTCATTTCTCAATGCGCAGTCTGTCTCGCTAATGTTTTGTCGAGACACAAATATACTGCTTCTTCCCATTGCTATCAGCAGGGAGACAAAACTTTGCAAAGCCAAAAAATGGATGTCACTAGGCTGTCACTGTCAAACAAGACCCGAAATCCATAATTACAAAGACGACAGAAATGATGGCAGTCCACTCTGAGTGGATCTACAAAGGAATCGGATCATAAAAAGCACTCACTCCAGCAGACATGCAATGTCACAACAAGCCTGCGGAAAAAAAAAACCTTCTGCCCATCACGTCTCAGCCCACAGAAAGAAAAAGTATCGTTCAGCTGCTGTCCTCGGGGTCCTCTGACGGATTGTAAGTGCAACATGCCCAGTGAGTTATTCCTCCATAAAACGGCAGGACGCAATCCATCCGGAGGAGCCAGTGTGGACACAGAGAGTAACATGCTTCAGATGGCTATTGGCTCCTGATTACACCAGACCAAGGTCAGGCTGAGGGACAGACACACACAGCTGAGATGAACAGCTCCTTATGCAGTGAGCATTACGTATTTTGGCCAGCGTCATGTTGGGGACATTTGTATGACATCAGGAATGACAAGGTGAGAGAGATAAATAACATTTAACTACTTTAAGAACCCCTTAACCTTCACAGACCTTATTTGGGAGTCCATGCTTTAATTCATCACTCCTATAACTTCATAGTAACTCAATCACTGCATTTCACAAGATACACAAGTAGTTACTATAATAAAGCCTTAGGAGGCCCAGGTGGACATACAAAGAAGTCACTATTGTGACACAATCTTTGAAATAGTAACTTATAATGTAGGTTAATGCAGTAAGGTTTATTTCATGCAATTTTGGAACATCACTACTGGTTCATTCGACATGAACAGCTCACTAAATTTGAAGAGTAATTGCCTGTCAAATGGTATAAAGAAATTTAGAAAGATTTTTACATTGCACAGATGATATTCAATTGCCAGTTCAAAGCTCAGTTTCTCTGTTACTTGTAGTATCTAAGGTAGAAACTTAGGTACTCTTTTGTGCCTTTTCTGTGGATGTCAATGTCAGTCTTTATAGAATGTAGTTTCTCCCCTCAGACGTGGCAAAACTGGACAGTGCTTTAAAAGGGACTTTTTACATGATGGAAAAATGAACAGGATGACTAGTACGCAGGACACAATAAATAGGGGTCTTGTACACTTGGACAGATTGGACTAGGGGACAAGTACACATGAAAATAATGGACAGAGGTCCTGCACACATGGACAGAATGGAAAGGAGGACTTGTGCATGGGTAGAATGGACAGATGCGGATGTCTTGTACACATTCATAGAATGGACAAATTGACCAATACACAGATGAAATGGACAACAATCTAGTACACATAGATAAAATGGACAGAGTGACTAGTGCACAGAGATAAAATGGACAGGAGTCTAGTACACATGGATAGAATAGACAGGGGGACTAGTATGTATGGATAGAATGGACAGAGTGACTAGTACACCTGGATAGAAAGGACTGAATGACTAGTACACATAGATAGAATGAATAGAGTGACTAGTACACATGGACAGAATGGACTGAATGACTAGTACACATGGTTATAATGGACAGAGTGACTAGTACACATGGATAGAATGAACAGAGTGAGTAGTACACATGGATAGAATGGACAGAGTGACTAGTACACGTGGATAGAATGAACTGAATGACTGGTATACATGGATAGAATGGACAAAGTGACTAGTACACATGGATAGAATTGACTAAATGACTAGTACACATGGATAGAATGAACTGAATGACTAGTATACATGGATAGAATGGACAAAGTGACTAGTACACATGGATAGAATGGACTAAATGACTAGTACACATGAATAAAATGAACAGAGTGACTAGTACACATGGATAGAATGGACAGAGTGACTAATACACCTGGATAGAAAGGACTGAATGACTAGTAGAATGAACAGAGTGATTAGTACACATGGACAGAATGGACAAAATGACTAGTACACATTGATATATTGGGCAAACTGACAAGCACACATGGATATAATGGACAGAGTGACTAGTACATATGGATAGAACGGACAAAGTGACTAGTACATATGGTAGAATGGACAAAGTGACTAGTACACATGGATAGAATGGACAGCGTGACTAGTCATAACGGACAGGGGGACTAGTACACTGTATGCAGTACACATATTGAGCAGACTAAATTGCATACATTTCATAGTAGTTCAGGATCTAATGTTACTATTTCTAAGTAATGTATTTATTAGAAACATTGCTAATATTAGCTATTTGGTTAATTTTTTTGTGGATACTTAAATTGTAAAGCATGCTCTTATCATTTACAGTTCAGATTCAGAAGTTTTTGAAAATCCTGTGAGAATGTGTAGCTTTGAAGCCTCAGGTAACCTGATTTTGTTCGAATTTCACATTAATAATTACTGGCAAGAGCGTGGTAATCTTTGCTGGTGAAAATCGCATAATTCCAGTTAATCTGAGATGATTCACGCATGGCATTACTGTTCACCTGAGAGACACAGCCTGCTGTTCCATGACCAACCAAAAGGGGGAGACAGAAGCACTGTGTTACCTGTTTGAAGTCTCTGTCTCTCTCCTCTGGGTTCTCCCGACGTCCTTCGCTATCTGTGTCCCAGTAATCACAGATTCATGTTGCACGCTGGCCGCACTATCTGCCTCGCCTAAGGCTAAAAGAGAGTGCAAGGACACACACCACTCGCTTACACCTGCTCACACACACACAGCGCTGCTCATGCATCCATGCATCTTATTGGCAGCCAAGTTAGATTGAAGTTTTTTGGAGGGATTTTGGAGAAGTGGTGCTAATTCTCCATGGCAGATTGCTGGGATTTTCTCGGGCAGGATTTTCAGCGCTGAGTGGAGCTTTGTGCTGTTGCCTCGTTGTTGTGGCTGTCCTCATCGTATATTAGTACTGCTGCTGTCCCCCTAAAGCTGCAGATTAATCCTCCACTGTGCGCAAGTGTGCACAAACACACATGCACACAAACACCAATCAGCCATAACTCTAAAACTGCCTCCTTGTATCTACACTCATTGTCCATTTTGTCAGCTCCACTTACGATGTAGCTGCACTTTGTAGTTCTACAATTAGTCCATCTGTTGCTCTGCATACTTTGTTAGCCCCCTTTCACCCTCTTCTTCAATGGTCAGGACCCCCAGAAGACCACCAAAGAGCAGGTATTATTTGGGTGGTGGATCATTCTCAGCACTGCAGTGACACTGACGTGGTGGTGGTGTGTTAGTGTGTGTTGCGCACAGCAGTGTTGCTGGAGTTTAGAACGCTGTCCACTCACTGTCCACTCTATTAGACACTCCTACCTTGTCAGTCCACCTTGAACATGTAAAGTCAGACGATAGCTCATCTGTTGCTGTACAGTTTGTGTTAGCCATCCTCTAGTCCTTCATCAGTGGTCACAGAACGCTGCCCACAGGACGCTTTTGGCTGGATATTTTTGGTTGGTGGACTATTCTCAGTCCAGCAGTGACACTGAGGTGTTTAAAAGCTCCAGCAGCACTGCTGAGTCTGATCCACTCATACCAGCACAACACACACTAACATACCACCACCACGTCAGTGTTACTGCAGTGCTGAGAATGATCCATGTAATCCAATGTAATGGCCAATCAGTGAACACAGGGTGAAATATGCCAAACAGACACAACTGTGGACATCCATGCACAGCAACTCCATGTTGCACATTCTCGCACACCTACATACACACTTTTGACTTTGCAGAGGTGCTGCGGGGAGTCATATAGTCTGCTGCAGCAGAGGCTGCCAGAGTGGCTGGAGGTGGCACAGACTTGGAGAAAGATTTTACAAAATAAAGTATTTACTATATTGTTATGAGTAATATGGGCTTTTAGGTGGTTTTGGTTCTTTTTCCTTCTTCTCTTATTACTTATTCAGAATAACCACCTAATGACAACTGAATATAAACCAAACAACATATATCCATTTTTTTGTTTACTAAGTGAAAGTATTGTAATAATAACACTCCAATCTGCTCTCAGGGGAAATTTTAATTTTAGAACTGCTGAACATCAACAAACAAATAATACTCAGTTAAACCATCCTGGAAAGATCAATTAAATCCCCAACCAATAGATTTTATTTAAACAGATGCAGAAGTGGTTTTCAACCTGTGTGCAGTGTTGGTACTGCTAGGGGGGCATTGGCCATCAGTCTTTATTTACAATACAGACAGGCAATGAAACATAATTTTAAACATGACAAATGTTAATTATGTGCAAAAAAAAATATTTATTTTGAGGTCATTTATTGTTCTGGCTAAATGCCAGTTTTGTTTATACTTTCAGTGCAAGAATAATTGAAATGAAAGAATAACAGAAGTAGATACGTAGCTCTGGGCTTCACGTAGATGGGAACTGAAAACATGTAGCTACAGCTCTGTGCTGTTTGCTCAGGGGTCTATTCAAATGAAACTTGACAACTTAGACCATCATTTGTAAACTAAACACAGCAAATATGTATCTAAACCTGTTGATTTGGGCCAAAACTTCTCAGCATTCCTCTCTTCACATTAGTAGCTGCCAAACAACAGCAAAAGAACAGAAAAAACAATCTGAACATTTAATCTTGTGCACCGCAGAAGCTTTTGTGGTCATTTGTGTGAACTTTTAGTAGTCGAGTGCATGTGCAAAAGTGTGAGAGTCCCTGATGCAGAGATAGGACTGTTTTATTCTGTCTATTCTGGCTTTTGAAGCCGACGTATACCGCACGCATGTATCAGACCAAATGTGAAGCTACACTATATGTCCAAAGGTTTGTAGACACCTGCTCATGAAAGGCGGTTGCATAGCTAGAACTTTTAGAATGGGGTGGCCAGGTTAGACCCAGAGGATTTATTTGGGTTTCACACTGCTCAAAGAAAAAAATAGTGTTACTCTAAAACGGCATAAATTGATGCATTGCTTTTTTTCTGTACATAACTAAATCTGTACAGTTTCTCTGTACAAACTAAAAAAATTTAAAACAAGCTAAATTTATTGGCAAAAGTAAACTGAAAGACAAAACTGTGTTGATGTAACATATTTTAGTCATTCATGAGGAAATGATGTGTTTGAATCAAGTGAATTAAGTGCATCACTTCTTTTAGTGCACAATGTTAACTTTAATAAAAACATTCTTATAGACAGACCATAGACGTTATTAATGCAGGCTGCCCTCATTACACGAGTCTAATGGTTAGAAAGCTAACCAGACAGCACTGTATAAGGGAACCTACAACACATGCACATATTTAACTGTAAAAAGAAAGTAGTTAGCATGATAAATAATTATAGCTGACTAACTTTTAATAGTTAACTCATCTTACCTTTGAAGGAACCCAGCGCATATTCACCTGTTTGCTGAATAAACTAGTCTATAATGGCAAGATACACTAATCATTAAAGGCAGTGTCATCATACTCTCATAACTGATTAGTAACTACCCTGATGGCAAATTTTCACTACAAAGCATAATTGATGCCTTTATTAATGATGGCTGACTGATGATCACTGACTGTCTCACTTTCCAAAGCTGGGGTGGCCAGAAGGGTATCTATGCTTCATGCCAGGGTGGCACTGGTCACCACCGGCCACCCTTTGGCAATGCCTCTAATCGAAAGTTTCTTCTGAAATTAAATTATTATCTTCTGAAATTATTAATAGAGTTTGTCCAACTTTTCTGCAGTAACAGCCTCTACTCTTCTGAGAAGACTTTACACTAGACGTTGGAACATTGTTATGAGGATTTGATTGCATTCAGCCACAAGAGCATTAGTGAGGTCAGGTACTGATGGATTATCAGTTCTGGAACAGAAACTCCACTCCAGCTCATCCCAAAGGTATTTGATGGAGCTCTATTACTCCAGACAACACAGTTCCACTGCTCCACAGCCCAGTGCTGGGGGGCTTTATACCCCTCTGACGCTTGACATTGAACATGGTGACCTTAGGCTTTGTGCAGCTGCTCCAGAGCATTCCTGTGATTTTCTACAGAGATTATACAAACTGTGTGTGAGTCCACTAACTAGAAGCCTGTCTGTATAGTTTATTTTTCTTGTTATGCCCCCAATTCCATTTCTTTTCCTTGCTGACTTCTTTTCCATCCTGCTGAACTTCATACCGTACTAATTTGGAATGACTTGTCATATTAATAATTGCTGTTGTTTTAATCAATAAAAGCGTACACAGTGCCAACTGAAATACTACAAATTAGACACCATAAGGTATCTTAAGATGTTTTATTTCAAATATTTTATATTTATTTTCTTTTTATTGTCTGTATATTCTACAGTTCGTTTCATCATTCTGGATGCATCAAAATTTCTGTAACTTTTTCACAGCTTCCTTCAAATTAGTTGAAACCTTTAAAGTAGAATAGTAGCATCATAAATGAATCATTTTGTACATGATCCTGCAACAAAATTGATAGTACACTAGTGCACCACTCTGCTATCAGGCTAAGCTAAGCTAACAAGGGCATTCTGGCCAAATAGAAAATTATAACCATTGCTGTGTCTTTTGTAAACATGCCTACAAACATCCTACAACTGCGCCACAAACAGAGTGAGATTTTCCAGTTTAAAGTCTAGGAAAACCCCCTTTTGTTAACACAGGCTTTGGAGTGAATATTTGAGGGCAGGCTGTTGGAATTTTTTTTAATGCATATTTTTCGATTGCAGATGGAAGCCAGATAGCTAACAGTACTACTAGGAAGCCAAACATCACATCTGTATTTAACAGCCTCTACATGAGTGGAACATCAGTGGATTTCTTTATCACTGTGGGAGGGGGGATTCCCAATGAATAGCTATGAAACGTATTTGCATAATTCATGCTGGGTACTGTAGACCAACAACATGAAAGTTAATAAAGTACCATCTCTCCACTTTTAAATGTGATTATAGAAGTACTTGTTTTACAACCCCAATTCCAAAAAAGTTAGGATGCTGTGTAAAATGTAAATAAATGTAAATGAAAAGTGAATGCAGTAATTTGCAAATCTCATAGCCCCATATTTTATTCACAATAGAACACAGAACACATATCAGATGTTGAAAGTGAGACATTTTACCATTTCATGAAAAATATTAACTCATTTAGAACTTGATGGCAGGAACACATCTCAAAAAAGTTGGGATGGGGCAACAAAAGGCTAGAAAAGTAAATGGTATAAAAAAAAAACAGCTGGAGGAGCAATTTGCGACTAACTCACATGACTGGGTATAAAAAGAACATTTTAGAGAGTCTCTCAGAAGCAATAATGGGCAGAGGTTTACCAATCGGTGAAAATCTGTGTCAGCAGAAGCCATATGTCAACATGATCCAGAAATGCTGCCGTCTTCTCTGGGCCAAAGCTCATGTAAAATGAACTGAGGCAAAATGGAAAACTGTTCTGTGGTCAGATGAATCAAAATTTGAAATTCTTTTTGGAAACCACGGACTCCGTGTCCTGAGGACTCAAGAGGAGAGGGACCATCCAGCTTGTTATCAGCACACAGTTTAAAAGCCTGCATCTCTGATGGTATGGGGCTGCATTAGTGCCTATGGCATAGGCAGCTTACACATTTGGAAAGGCGCTATCAATGCTGAACAGTATATAGACATATTTAACATATGCTCCCATCCAGACACCGACTCTTTCAGGGAAGGCCTTGCATATTTCAGCAAGACAATGCTAATCCACATACTGCATCCATCACAACAGCATGGCTTCGCAGAAGAAGAGTCAAGGTGCTGAACTGGCCTGCCTGCAGTCCAGACCTCACCAAGAGAAAACATTTGGCACATCATGAAACGAAAAATCCGGCAAAGAAGACCCAGGACTGCTGAGCAGCTAGAATCCTGCATCAGACGAGAATGGGCCAACATTCCTCTCCCAAAACTCCAGCAATTAGTCTCCTCACTTCCCAGACATTTACAGACTGTTGTTAAAAGAAGAGGGGATGCTGCACAATGGTAGACATGACCCTGTCCCAACTTTTTTTTGATGCCATCAAGTTCTAAATGAGTTAATATTTTTTAGGAAATGGTAAAATGTCTCACTTTCAACATCTGATATATGTTCTATGTTCTGTTATATCTAATGCAAATCATTACATTCTGTTTTTATTTACATTTATTTACGTTTTACACAGTGTCCCAACTTTTTTGGAATTGGGGTTGTATATCAATCTACATGCAGACACCATGGTTTATTAAATCTATAACACTGACCCTGTCACTGTTTGATAAAGTAAATACATCATGAACATTAATGTTATCACTCAACTCTGTTTTGCTAGCTTGTTGCTAAGAATACCAGCTTTCACCATACTAAGTTTTTCCCACTTCATAGCTCAAACGAAAATGCCATAATGCCGAGCTCCAAACACAGCACTATTATCTGATCCTTGCCTTGTGCTGTTACAATAAGGAAATGGCCTAGATCAAGATGGTTCACAGTTACATTCTAATGGCTTTACATTTCTCAACCTGCAAAACATACTTCATTCTGTCAGTTCTTGTCAGTGTATCTTGTGAACTGCTAGAACCTTTTAACTGGATTTAACAGAGATTTTTGTTTGCAGACAGATAGAAGAATGAGTGTGCCTTCTGGCTTTGTATGGAGCTCAGGAGTAGTGATGAGACAACTGGGTGAGTCTACAGTCAGCACTTTAAACTACACACCTCTGGCCACATGAAGGAGCAGGGGAGGCCCTGAACAACTCGCCTTTAGCCTTATGCTTTCTTCCACTTACAACATCCTCAACTACTTTCTCCATAATACACTTGATACAATAACACAGACTCAACAGACACAGATGCTGATATGTTCAGAGGAAGGACTCAGCACATTATGTCTAGTAGGGATGTAAGATCAGAATCATCCAAATGCTGATCACTCTCTTTTGTTGTGATTTAATGACTTAAAATTATTTGTGTGAACAGCCTACAAGTTTCAAATCAGCATGTTTCTTATCTTGCAAATTGCAAGTTTTGGGTAAAAAGCAAACAATGTTATCAAAACAAAACTGCTTTTAAAACAATACTTTGCCTAATAAAACCACTTGTAAAAACCACCTGTAAAGTAACTGAAATAAAAATTCATGATCGGTGTGCCTCCAATGCCGATACAAGGTTTGTAGAGTAGCCTAAACCCATTTTCATGTAAATGTATTGATTATTCTGTGAAGTAACGAACCAATAGAAGTATCTTTCCAAAAACAACTTGACTTCTGAGTAACTCAGTACATCCAGCATCTATCAGCATAGAAACTGAAGTCTATTAGTCTCTTTGGTAACACTTTATTTGGACAGTCCATTTTAGATGCTTTGTACATACTTACTTTCAGTAAGTTCATCTAAATTTAAATGATAAACATTAAAAAGGTGTGAACAATCACAGAGCAAATGTAATGAAGTAATTAAACACAAAACAGAATTAGTAACTAAATTGTAATGTATGATGAAATGTAGATGACTTTTCTCTCAAATATACCTGAGCAGAAGTAAAACTATTACTATTATTATTTAACAAAGCATACAAATGCATCAAAATTGTGCTTCAGTACATGTAACTGAGTAAATGCAATTTACTGCCCACCTCTGGAAAGATATGTGATACTTTTATAGTGCTGCATTTTAGTGTTCTGTATTTTTGATGGGAAAGTCTGAAGTTGTAATAAAGACCAATGTTAATAAATGAGCTGAGAGTTTCTGCAGGTGTTCTCCTCTAAAAATCAATCTAAAAATAACCTCTTCTCAAAACTATCCCCAAAGTATACCTCCAACACTCTTTATCTAGCCCCGAAATTTGCTGTACACTCCTAAAATAAAGATGCCATAAAGGGTTCTTTGCACAATGCCATAGAAGAACCACTTTTGCTTCCCTAAAAACCTGTCAGTGGTTGGTTCTTCAGAAAATCATTTTTGTAAATGAAATACATGAAGCTTTTTAAAGTTTAAAGAACTTCTACATAATGTAACAGTTCTAGGAAGAACCCCTAAAGTGGCACAGCATCGTTTTCATTATGTGAAGGTTTTTTTAAAACCAAAAAGACATTCACAAATGTCTTTTCAAACATGGTTCTTCAGAGAACCAAAAGTGGTTCTGCTATCACCATCACTCAAAGGAGCCTGACGCATTCCTCATTAGAATCTTCCCTTTCACCTCACACTTTCTACTCATACTTTCCCCATCAGTAACGCTGGAGAAAGAACTCTGTACTTTCCATCAAGACTTTGAATGCAAAGTCAGTCATCACTATGCTTGGGAAACTCCTCAAAAATAGGATTGTTTTAGTGATGAAATCTGTAAAGGAAACAGCAAAATAAGCATTTAGCTGTGCCAAAAGTGTGCAGTCAACAGAGAAATGCTGTCATTTTGAACTCGCCAGTTTTCCCCTGGGAAATACAGTTTCAAAACTTTCAAGATGGCATCATTTCTACTGACAGCTTGGATTTTATTTATTTATTATTTATTCTGGAAATACTTGAAGGCAGTGGACTTCTTGATAGGTTCAGAAATGACTGAGACTGTGCTTATTTGCAAGTGATATGGTGCTTCTGGATGTTTCCTGTGATTACTACTGCTTAGCATTACTTTGTGCATGTCACAGTACATAGGAAGTTTCATTATGCACTGCAAAAAACAAATAAATAATTTTGTCAAAAATGTGTGAATGTCTTTTAGTAAGTACAGCCACAATTAAAGGAACACACTGGCCAAAATAAAAAATTGACCCATCATTGCATCTGTTATAATCATGCGTACTCGCCTCTTACAGTGGCTGTAGTAGTCTCTAGAGTGAGATTTTCTTGTTTAAAGAGAAGGAAAATCCCCTTCTGGTGATGTATCTTGAAGGTGGAGATAAATTTTGGAAGTGTTTTGGGGTGGATACTTAGGCTGACTGTTTTTTTGTTTGTTTGTTTGTTTGTTTTTTTCTTCACTGGCTGGCTGAATAATTCATTTAACAAAAAAAAATTGATGATCAATTGAGATTACTACCAAATCACTGATGCTAGCTAGAGCAGTGGCTAACAGTAAATATGTTATCAAAACAAAACTGCTTTTAAAACAACACTTTGCCTTATAAAACCACTACACTGTAAAGTAATTGAAATAAAAATTCATGATCGTTGCACCTCCAATCCTAATACAAGGTTTGTAGAGTAGCCTAAACCCATTTTCATGTAAAGGTATTGTTTATTCTGTAAAGTAATGAACAAATAGAAGTATCTTTCCAAAAAACAACTTGAGTAAAAGTACAAAAGTAGTAGCTCTAAAACTACTTGACCACTGAATAACTTAGTACATCTAGCATAGAAACCTTTTGATGCACTCTTGGTCTAAAAGAATGCTAACCATCTAAAAGGTGTGACCAATCGCAGAGCAAATAAACACAAAACAGAATTAGTAACTAAACCACTGATGCTAGCTAGATCAGTGGCAAACAGTCAGGATTCATTGAGTGCTGTAGGAATTTTCAATTATTATCTGATGTATTTGCGTAATGCATGCTGGGTAGAAGAGAATATTAGATCACAAGAGAACATTAGAGAGAACATTATGATCACAAACACAAAAAGTGTACAAAACCATGAATTTTGTCAAACTGATAAAGCTGAGGGATGCAATACTGCACTATATATCATATTAAAAACTAGTTTTAGACTGGAATGTCCTTTTAATGCATATCCAGAAAGGACCTGATTGCAGAGACACTATGAATCCAGTTTAGTTTGTGAGTTAGTAAAGTATATTGACCTGAATTTGTGTTCAATGTCAGACTGTAGGAAGACAAATGGTTCTTTGCTGGACCCTGCTCTAGCGCACCGAGTGTCCAGGTCCAGGGCTATCAGCAGAGGATCCCCCACCTCTGTTTGCCGGGGCTCAGCAGAGTGTGAAAATGTATATTCCACACGGCTCTCTCCTGTTGAGGTCCAAAAACAATGGGGCGGCAGTGAGGGGAAAACAAGCAGAAGAAAATGAACTGGCTCTGCTTGAGCTGCAGAAAATTTGTCACTGCCAGCAGACGTGGCCAGAACGGTGAATCGAGTGGGCTGAGCGGAATGCTGATCTCCTCTCTCTTCCCCTCCAAACACCCCCCCCCCATTCACTTTGTCTCTAGCTTTCTCTGAATCCCACTATCTCTTTCTTTCTCTTTCTCTGTATCACTCTCTTTCTCTCTTCTTCTCCCACACACAGTTTCTGTATTTGTATCTTTCTGTCTCCATATCTACCTCTCTCTCCCTCTTTTACTCTCTCTATGTGTCTCTCTCTTGCTCTCTCTCCTGTCTCTCTCTTGCTCTCTCTCCTGTCTCTCTCTTGCTCTCTCTCTCTCTGTCTCTCTCTGAATCTTACTCTTTCTATCTCTCTATGCTTGTTCTGTCTTTGTAAATGTCTCACTTTCTCCTCCTGTTTCTCTCTCTGTCTCTCTCTTTGTCCTTGTTTCTTTCTCTATTTGTCTTGTCTCTCTGTCACTGTGCTTCTCTTTTTCACTTTTTCCTTACCATTTTTTCCTCCTTCCACCCTTCTTTCTTTGCTACTTTCTTACTTTCTTTCTTAAATAGCTGGCCGGGTTTGTCTAGTAATTTAACTGAAGCTGTGTGAACTGGCCTATGAATTAACTTGCCACACCAGTTGACTTATATTGTTTAGGTTACTTGGGTAGAGTCTTACATGAATATATCACACTGGCTATTGGCTCACATTCTCTGTTAATGTTGGATGAGCAAGTGTCTGCAAACTTTTGGACATGTATAACTGTGTGTCTATCTATCTATCTATCTATCTATCTATCTATGTTAAGGGTAGGTCTGGACCAAAGATAGAGACTTGAGTCAGCAACTGTTCACTGACTCATGACTTGGCTCTGACTTGAAACAGAAGAGTGAAGAGTTGATTCAACTTGAGACTCAACTTAGACTCGGACCCCAGAGTCCCGAGACTTGATCTGTACTCGGACCCCAGAGACCCAATATTTGACTCACTCTCACATCCCAGACACCCAAGACCTGGTTGAAGGTTTTCACATAGTAAACTTTCATACAATGCACTGCCTGCAGCTTATAATGAGAAACATTATGTACTGAAGACTGAAAACTCGACTCTGACTTGCACCACAGAACACACTAGATACTCAACTCGGGCCCACAAACTCGAGACTTGACTCAGACTCAGACCTCGGGGACTCGATACTATACTCATACTTGTACCCCAAAGACTTGAGGCTCAAAGCTTGACTCGCACCCTAGAAGCTCAAGACCGGACTCAGACTCACACCCCAGAAGCTCAAAACCTGACTCAGACTCTGACCCCAGAGACTCAAGATTAAACTCACACTGACATTCCAGAGACTCAAGACTTGACTCACACACATCCTAGAGACTGAAGACTTTACTCAGACTCTGACCCCAGAGACCCAAGATTAAACTCACACACATCCCCGAGACTAAAGACTAGACTCAGACTCTGACCCCAGAGACCTGAGAACTCACACTCACAGCCCAGAGACTCAAGACCTGACTCATGCCCCAGAGACTCAAGACTCAACTCAGACTCAAACCCCAGAGACTCAAGACTCAATTGAAGGTTTTTATATAGTAATGTTTTTTTACAATGCACTGTCTGCAGCTAATAATGGGAATAAACTAAAATTCTGTGCTAAAAACATTAAACTCGACTCTGTGACAGAGATGCCATATTCAAGTCAGAGACCCAAGAGTCAACTCATACTCGCACACCAGAGACTCAAGACTTGACTCAGGCTTGAACTCTAGAGACTTGAGACTTGACTCAAATCGAAGAAACTTGAGACTTGACTCAGGCTTGCACACCAAAGCCTTAAGACTTGACTCGCATCCCAGAGACTTGAGACCTGATTCAGAGTTGCTCTCCAGAGATTCAAGATCCTTAGTCACATCCCAGAGGCTCAAGACTGGACTGGGACTCAGAACCCAGAGACTTAAGATTTGACTCAAATTCATACCCCAGAAACCCGAGACTCCACTCATATCGAAGAGAGTCAAGACTTAACTCAGGTCGCAGAGACTTCAGACTCAACTTGGACTCACAATCAAACCCCAGAGACTCAAGGCTGGACTCACACTCTGGAGGCTTGAGGCCTGACTCAGTCCCCAGCGACTCAAGACTGGACTCAGACCCCAGAAACTCAAGACTTGACTTGAACTTGAACCCCAGAGGCTCAAGACCTAACTCAGACTTGGACCCTAGAGACTCAGAACTTGTCTTGCAGTCAGACCCCATAAACTCAAGACTTGACTCGCACCTCAGAGGCTTGAGACCCGACTCAGACTTGGATCCCAGAGACTGAAGACTTGATTCAGAACCCAGAGAGATGAAACTCACCTCGGACTCGCACCCCAGAGACTTGAGACTTGACTTTCAGTCAGACCCTTGTGATTCACCTCAGACTCACGTGAATTGACTCTCAACAATCTCTGGCCTAGTCTTACAAGATTAATGTATCTATTATATTTGTGTTCTTCTTTCTAAGGTCTTTTGTCTCTGATAAGACACACAGCTGGTATTTTTAGATTTTTTTTTTAAGTTTTAAGTATTTAAGCAACAACTTCAGCTGTGGTACAAATCTTGGGCTCTGCAGAAAATCTAGGCCGGGCGACTGAGGGCTGCCATGAAAAATCTGCTTCAGAGAGCACCATGAGAAAAGAAAAGCAGCTGCCAAAGGTCTGTACATGGTGTTTTCAGGATGGAGTGTGAGGGCCCTGTGTTTTGGC
Organism: Colossoma macropomum; assembly: GCF_904425465.1. Classification (NCBI taxonomy): domain Eukaryota; kingdom Metazoa; phylum Chordata; class Actinopteri; order Characiformes; family Serrasalmidae; genus Colossoma; species Colossoma macropomum. The sequence continues at coordinate 222,681 of NW_023494875.1, read as the reverse complement.
GTGTCCCTCGCTGCGTCTGTCACGGGCTCGTTGAAGTGCGCCGGCATGATGTGTGCCCCTCCCTGCCCCCAGCTCTGCTCTCCACTGGGTTCTGCGATCACTTGCACCATGTAACTGCTCCTGATGGAGACTGCCACCTTTAGATGGCCTTGTCTTAAACACCAACGCACATATCCACACACACACACTCATTCCTGCCTGTGCTGCGCTGCTTTGGGGAATATGCACACCTGAATATTTTATACTAATTGGGCATTTCGGGATGACTCGGGCATGAGCCTGAGACATAAGGATTGCGGATGCATTATTAAAACTTTTTTTTTCTCTCATTCCCTGACTTCCTTTCTCCTCTGTCTCTCATTCTCCTTTGTGTTCCTACTGTCTTCCTGTGTTCTCCCCTTTTCAAAACAACACATTGTCTTTGATTAGCTCCATGCGGCAAACGCAGCCTTCCTCTGCCACACAGCTCTGTATGAATTCAGACTGGTGGTGCATGTAGGGTATAAACATCCTGTAGATTATGCTGGGATCATTACAGCTGAGTTTTACTCCTAGAATTTCTCTTAGTGAGGACTGTGTCCTTTATATGTTAGCCTCTTGGACAACTGTGCTCAGTGGGGGCGGAAGAAAAAAGTCATTTAATAATATGGCAATTCTTTGGGTTTAAAAATAGTATTGATAGATCAAAATGCATTGCTTTCCAAACCATGAGATGATACTGTTTCTTTCTGGTGAGACCTTTTTTAGTTTTATTGTTACTGTAAAGGATGGTCTGATAGTTTAGTGGATAACAGAATGGAATTTGAGAAACCCCACTATAATCTAACAACCAGGAGCTAGACAAGACTCTTCATATTTTATTCGCCCACTGTTGTGAATTGCTCTGGATAAAAGTAATATCGTTGCTGTCCAAAGAAAAACGTTTTCTCCAATTTTGTCGATTTTTATTTTTCTACATCATTTCAACACACCAACTATACTGTACATTGTGAGAAAATTTCATGATGAATGGAACCATAGAAATGCTCTAAAATCACTTAGAATAAAATCTCTTTACATTATCTTACATTGAAAGGTAAGAGTGTTTTTGCCTTCTCCTGTAAAGTTACTATTTTGGAGATGCCTGTTTTTCTTTGGACAGTGACAATATGTAAGTATGTATAAAACATTTCAGTGTTGTTTAGTGTCTGCTAAACATGTTAATGTAATGAGGATGTTTTTTTGGATGTTTATTTATCCATTTCAGCCATATCTGGTCTGGTCATATTAAGTACACATCAGTATTATGTGAGTGACACAGCACTCAATAACAATAAAAACGCCACAGTGCGGGTTAAATTCCCTCTAGCTGGTGCTTTGCTCCTACAGGTGTAGATGATAAAAACACATGATAAAGTTAGTGAGTAATATTAGATCAGTCAGACGTTTACTTTTTAGGGTAGTACAAACTAAAGACATTGCAGATTTGTGTTGGATCAATTTCACAAATCAGCAATCACTTAAATTACAGTATCTCCTCATATAAAGCTGGTCTAGCTCAAACTGGGCTTTATTTTTCAGTGATATAGTGATTGGAGTGAGTTCTTGAAGTGTACACAAACTTTTAAAAGGTTTAAATGATTAACCAACAGATCAAGAGCATACTGCTGGTGTCCACAGGTCCCTTCAGTTTACCCTCCCCGCCCCTTTTCAGAGCAGACAGGGGAAGGAGAGGGATAGAATGAAGGACGAATGACCTAACTAAACAAAAACCACAAACAATATTAAAAATGCAGCGCAGAGAGCCCTCACCTCTCCCAGCTGCCAACATCCAAATGAGATACGGTGGCATTTAAAATGTGGGGCGAACGCCCAAAAATCAAGGAGGGCGTATGAATAATGAAAGGAGCCAGAGTTGCGTGTGTGCTGTCAGTTTCCTTTGTCATCTAGCAGGCAAGGTCACACTTTCAACTCAGGGCTCTAGTTGGCAGCCGTGGCAATCTCAGTCTGCAGCAACTTCTCTCATTATGCACCTACGGTTCTTTTGGGAAGTCTTATATAAAAAAATTATTTTTTTATAGCATTGCAGAGCAACACATCCACCTTTCTCTCTCTGTCTCTCTCTCTCTCTCTCTCTCTGCTTCTTTCTTCCTCTTTCTCTTGTTTTTTTTTCTCTCTCTCTCCTCCTCAGCAGTGGGAGCCATTAGAGAATTGGGATGTGTCTCCTCCTCTGGCTCGGTACCCACTCCCCTCATTAAAGACTGTCTCACTGTGCCTGTGAGTGTGTGTGTGTGTGTGTGTGTGTGTATGCCAAGGTCACTCTGTTTCACTCACATGTTCAACTTATTTCGACCTCATCTTCATGGTAAACAATGACTCGTTGACTATGGCCCACCTTAATGATAATTTTATGAAGAAGCTGCACTGGAAAAGTGGTGCTTTCAATTTGCATGATGAAGTTGCAGGCGGCTACACATGCATGAAATATGTCACATCAAATCACAACTGCTTTCAGTTTACTTCTTTTGGCATGAATTGTATTGGCATAGCTAGAGATGATACTAGATGATACCATTTCACATTAAACCACTCTGAATGACTTTGTTTACATCCCAATGATTGAACTATGCAGACATTTGGAAAGAACAGAACTTGGAATTCCCATTCAAGATGAACATCTAAAAGTAGGTTATCATGCTCAATCTATTCAATCACTCTACCCACAGGAAGAAATGTACAGCTAACAACATCACATCACACATTGTGAGTTTGTACTATTTCAGGCTAAATTTGTTACAGCACTAAGTTGGATTCTTTCTTTTCCCTCCTGTCTGATTCAGCATTTTCCGATGATATCTGCTATTTGTTATTTGATCATTTTTTTCATGTACAGCTGGCATTCACATTTGAATCACAACATTTTTTTTCAGTGCACATTAAGGTGACAGTCTCATTAAAGGGGGCACAATATTGAAATGCTCTATTAATAAAAAAAAATCAAAAATGAAAATATTTGAAAACGGAAAAGCAATTTGAATAATTGACATGTTTAATACTTCTTTACTTTGTCCAAGTCTTAATTCACACTGAATAATATGCCAAATCAATTGTTCCTTTTCCTTTTCCTTGTTTTAAACAAGTAGACGCCACTCTCTGCCAAATCTTGGGCACAAATAACCAAGATTGCCAGATTGCTCCCGTGGTTTCCATCTATAGAATGCTTCAAACTCATCAAAATGCATGAAAAGTTGCCCAAAAAGTATCAGTCTAATGTAATTTTAACCATAGTACAAAATAATTCAGCTTTGAACAAACATGATATCAATAATAAGCTTCTGGGTACATTATCAGCTGCTGTCTCGCCTTCGAAAATTTGCAGTATCAGTCTTTTAAACAAACGTGTTTATTTTCTGGCTGCTTCCAAAAGAAATTTTACATAATTTTTAGTATCCTTGTCAAACATCTAAGAACAAAGAAACGATTCATTATTACAATAAAACAATGACATTATTTGATTTGTATATGTAACATATTTCCATAACTTGCAGAGTTTGCACAAACTCATCAATGTTTTAGAGTATTGACATATTTTTGATGTTGTATATGATAGACCCCATGATGCCATGCAATTAGAAAAGTTATGTTAAGTAGATAATCTATTCCATGTTAGGCCTTAACACACATCCATTACATCAGTAATAAACTGGGTATGCTAATCACTGAAATAGATTTTGAATAATACAGATGGGCAAATGTCAAATTAGATGGCAGCTTATTAATTTTCTATAAATCTAAAAACCCACCAAAATCATGAAAACCCAGCCAAATCCGACCACAATCCACCCAATTTGGTGGGAACCTGCCCAATCTGGCAACATCACAAATAACAATGAAACGTATTGAACAGATATGGCTGGATTATTAGACAGACTGACTAATCTGGGCTGTGAATTGATTTGAAACAAGTTTTATGTTAAAGATAAAAACATGCAACTTTATTTATTCATTTATTCAGTGTCCCTCGGGCAGTCACTCTGGTCACCCATATGGTAAATCAGGCCATGCGGATGGGCTATCTCTCCTCTGATAAAAAGTCTGAATCTGTCCCACACGCACGTCCATCATAAGAATGATGATGCATTTTTCTACTGTACTGCAGATGTGCTATATTTAATCATGGGGGTGTTTAAATGGGCCAAACAGCTGCAGGCCGGCCAGGCCGCACTCACTCAGATATTTTTAAAATCCCTGAGTCGGACACACTTCCCCCTCGCACACGCTCCCCGCTGACATACGCTGAAGCATTGGTGCGTACCTGAATGGAGGGACAGCTTGCTCTGCCCCCCCCTCATCTCTCTCTCACACACACACACACATACTTGCACGCTCACAAATGTGGCACAGGTGATGAGCAACATCAGCTTAATTCACTAATGCTGTTTAAGAGCTGTGAGTCTCTCTCATTCAGGCATGTGCTGATGCTGGGTGCATGGTTCAGCGCATCAGGATCGCATAAAGTAATGAGCCATGGGCTTAATTGAGAAATGGTCTACTATACTAATGGCCTTCTAACTCCACCTGCTTCCTGTGTCCTACTCACAGCCAGGCAAATGAGTGTGGAGTGATGTCCTCCATGTGCACTGCTGGGGCGTGAGAACGCAGAATACTGACCTGAAAATGGTGATTGAAATTTTAGATTTTAGAGATTTCCATGTTTTATAGTAATATAATAATAATTGATTGTGTCTAGGTCTGTGCCAGTAACAGACCCTCTTATTCGGATAACCATGTGGAAAATGACCACGGTAAATGACTCAGTCAGGACATCAGGAGGTTCTACATTTCACCATTTGTTTTTTTTCCACATTAAACATTACACACATTTTTTCAGGGGTTTTTATGACAGTCCCCTACACTTGAAGGGGAATTCCTCTGAATTTTCCAAAATCTCTGTATAACTCAGTGTTTGATTATTTGGTCATCTCTCCCTTCCAAGTCATTTGGAGTGGTTGGATGTGAAATGATTCATTGTAGAGAAACCTACTGACTCTTCACAGTGGTGATGATGGGATCTAGTGGTCACAATGTCTAAAACACCAATATAGATATTTTATTTACTATTCAAAACCACCAGTGAACCTACACAGAACATAGCATTTCACACCAACCTACCCCGAATGACTTTATTACTTTTTCTCCACAATTCAATCATGCAGAAATGTTAAAAGATCAAGGGAATTCCCCTTTAAACAGACATGGACGCAAACATAGTATTAGCATGTGAGCTGAAGCTTAATCTTTGTCAAGTAAAATAACATAATGCTAACACAGCTCAGTAAATTTGTTTTGTAGTATACTACTATATTTAATTTGACTATGCAGCTTGAATTAATTTAGCAATAAATATCAGAATTGCGAATCTTGATGCCTTTTTTCTGAGATCATTTTCCCTGACCATACTGAGCTGAGAAAAGACAATGTTTTTCCAAAGACGTGAAACCATTTTGTCTGATGTTATAATTGACAAACAATATAATCAATAAGGGATCATTTTACTTTAATTTATTTTGTTTTTCTATATTTACAATGCAATGCACATAAACATTTCTATAAATATGCCAGTTTAGCCAACTTGGCTAAATTTTCAGCCTTAGTTTTATAACTAAAATACAATTCTTAGGATTAGATAATATCAGATGTAAAACTTGGTGTATTGTTAAAATTTCATGATGCTTTGAATCTTTAACATAGATGAGGGTGTGGAGAGAAGTGTGTCTTTTCTTTATTAAAATAAATCTGAACACCAGAGAGCCAGCAGGAAAGCACAACAAACAATACTGTGAAGAAACCCAGCAATAAACAGAAACAGAACAAACCAAAGAAATCACAAAAAACAACACTCAGAACTAACAAAGAAACATGAAGCAAAGGCAGTGCAGTATGGCACAGTATGGTTACTAATCCAAACCCACAATGGAGGTTTACCTTTTACTCAGCTTTTGGTTTTATGTGAAATGTCATAGACGGCCATTCTAATTAGTTTAGAAACTGTGGATGTGTCTGATCTGAGTGAGAATGTGTGATGATTTTGTGAAGATGTCATTTGACCAATCAGTGGTCTGCACTATTTCTAGCTCCACCCATAAGTTCCAGCTTGGCACACCAGCAAGAAAGGTAACCACATTTAGCATGGGTATTCAGGTACAGTATGGTTTACTTGGCAGTGGAAACAACAACAAAATGTGTGATGGAAAAATGCCTTATTTGGGAAGTTGGAACTTGGCCAGGGACAAAAAAAGGGGGAGACAGGTCAGAGGTGGAACTGGGGACAAAAAAGGAAGACAAGCAGCCTGTCCACACTTTTGTTAGTTTTGCTTAAGAGCAAACTAACATGACTTATTTCTGAATTGAATGTAAGGACCATGAGTGTGTGGCTATGTATCGTATCTTGTGGGACAAGCAGTTGCTGATGTTTTTGTGATGTTAATGTTCTTCCTATTTCTGAAACAGTGTGTTAGAACAACACCAACACATTGAAATGTGGAATACAGGCTTAGGCCAGTACTGCTTTGATGTAATATTTAGGTAAGAGTATGTTCAGTGTGTGTTTATGGCAAAGGGCAAACCTCAGGGCCTTCTAGGTCTTCAGAAAAGACCTAATGATTTCTGGTAACTAAAAATACATGTCTTGTTTTAATTGTTACGTTCCGGATGGAAACAGAAAGGTACAATTCTTCAAATGCCATGCAGAAAATTGTCCAATCAGGAGCTGTGTGGTATCTAGGTGGATGTAGCAAAGGCATTATAAAGGAGGAGACAGGCCACTGATAGGAAAATGAATAGGAAAGCTTGTAACGCTAAACATGGCATCTGTTCATGAAGAAAGTCACACCCTTCAGTAAAAAGAGCCTTGCTAGTTTCCCCACAAGCAGAAAAAGCTACTGAAAGAGTCACCGTGAAACTGCTACAACATGAAACAGGCCAATATGTCTGTCACTAGCTTCAAGTAAAACACGAAACATATTTACGAAGCTTCAAATGTCTGTATGTAATCTAGAACAGCCAATAAATGTTCATGTCAACATGTCAACTTTAATAATCTCGGTTCACCACAGGTTTAGTGTGGTATTGTGTGCTGTGCTTTTGCACGATTGAGAAATGAGAAATTCAACACTCACCAGAAAACACATGAATGTGCATACAGGTACACAAAAACACAGGGCAGGGCTGCAAGTCAGTCTGACTCAGGAAACCATGACAGAATAAACCTCTGCATTTGACGGCATGAACATGTAAGGGGCCCTGGGTCTAAGCAGCTTTTCTCTTTGGGAAAAACAAACAGCATTTTTGAAAATCGCCACTATCAACACCCTACTGAATCCTTTGAAATATAAGGTTGCTAAGTAGTCATAATAGGAATATTGCTACATACATGCTACAAGTAAGCTAACACACTAAGTACTGATGCCATAGCAACTCAGCCACCATATTTAACAAAACTTGCTGTAGCAATATTCACATTTCAACTGCTTAACAACCTCACTATTTAAAGGTTCCACAGACAATTGGTGGTAAAATGTACACTGGACAAAGTGCAACAACTTTGGAACATTTTTGTTTCCCACAATTTTCATGAACTCCGTTCATTTTCCTGTAGAGAAAAACAGCTCAGTCAATATGGGCATGTCACAAACTACAAAGTGACGTACAACTTCAGAGGTTTATCGTAACTAAATTGAATCATTGTTAGGTCAGAGAGGTCAGACTGATTGAGAAATGGTCTTCTGTCCTAACTGCACCCCACTCATAGTAAGGCGAATGAGTGTGCAGTGAGATGCTGCATGTGTACTGCATGGATGCTGAGGGAAACTGTGTGTCTGAGACTCTGTAAAAGGAGTGGGTTTAACATCTCTCCTGCAGATTATCCCCAGAGAAGGAGACAGCGCTTTAAGGCAGGAGGTGGTGGGGGGGGCGGGGTATGATGGGTGCATGTACTGAAATCCACTATCCGTCTAAGCAGCCCCAATCCAGCCCGGCAACTTGTGGCAGGCCTGGATCCCACTAGTTTGGAGCTGATGACTGGGCAAGCGGAGCCGCTGCTTGCAGTAATAATAGGATTAGGGTGTGTGTTGGAGAGGAGGGATTGAGGCAATGCTGAGATTTTCAAGCCCATCTCGCTTTAAGCAGATCCCTCCTTCTCCATTGAAGTGGTGCTCTGTTGCAGACGCCGTTTCTCGTAGAGGAGGGGGGGCAGTGAGAGGAGATGTCCAGGCTCATGTGTGAAGCTGTCAGTGGAGATTTGTGTCGAGGAGAGAGTGTGTGAGTGGTGTTTTTGTTTTAAAGGTTAGCGATGAGGCCGGGCGCCCCTCTGACAATAGCAGCCCATTTCAGTCTCCAGGCTGACCCACTTCCAGATTATGCATGCCCTCCATTTCTCTGTCTGTCTGTTTGTTTCTCTCTGTCTGTCTGTCTCTCTCTCTCTCTCGCTCTCTCTCTCTTGCTCTCTTTTCCGCTTTCATTCTCTGCCTTCCTCTCTCTCTCCCTTCATCTTCTTCTCTACCCCCTCTTTATCTCTGTACCTCTGTCTTTCCCTTTCTCAATCCCTCAGTCTGTTTCTCTTTCTCTTTCCCTTTCTCAATCCCTCAGTCTGTTTCTCTTTCTCTCACTCTCTCTCTCTCTTTCTCTCTCTCTCTCTGCCCCCTCTCTCTCTTCCTTTTCCTTTTCTATTTTTTTCTCTCACTGTCTCTCTGTACCTCTATTTACCTTCTTTTTTCTCTTTTCTCTCTCTTTCTTCCTCTATCCCTCTGTCTGTTTCTCTCTCTCTCTCTCCCTTCCTCTTACTTTATTTCTCTTGCTTCCTTTTTATTTCTCTTCTGTCTTTACCCTCCACGCTGTATGTCTCTTATTTCCCTCTCTTCCTATTTCTCTTCTTTCTCAATCTTCCTCTTTCTATCTCTACCTTTCTTCTTTCTCTCTCTTCTTTCCCTCTCTTTCTCTTTCTCTTTTCTTTCTCTCTCTCTTCTTCTTTCTCCCTCTTCCCCCTCTGTCTATTTCTGTCTCCTTTTGCCTCTCTCTCTCTCTCTCTCTCTCTCTCTCTCTCTCTCTCTCTCTCTCTCCCTCCCTCCCTTCCTCTATTTCTCTACCTTCCTTTTTATTTCTCCTCTGTCTCCCCCCACTCTCTGTCTGTCTCTTCTTTCCCTCGCTTCCTCTTTCTCTCTTCTCTCTCTCTCTTCTTCTTTCCTTCTTTTTCTCTTTCACTCTTCTTCCTCTCTCTTCTCTCTCCCTCTTTCTCTTTCTCTCCTCTGTCATTCTCTCTCTCTCTCTCTCTCCTGGTCCCTCCTCTCAGTGGACAGGGGGATGGTCAGAAACACCCCGGCTGTGTCCTGTCTGACGAGCTGTGTTGAGTGTGTACACATGAAGAGGTCAATGTGAAACATATTGATTTGACATTTCTCTGCTGTTTTCCAGCCAGTGGAAAGCCAGACGAGTGATTCTGGTGTCAACTGACCTTCTTTTTTCCCCAGTGAGCGACTTAGTGAGTCTGTTCTGATGTCGGCTGTCTGGGACATTAACAAAGTCTAATAACTAAAAAGGTGAAATCTTGCTAATTTGGTTTCCTGACAGACAGAGTGCTCGTTTTAACCTGATCCTCATATAGAATGTACACAGGTTCTGAATGGTCAACTTTGTAGTTTAAAAATGGCAAACATGGAAGATAGTTACACTACCTTTCAGTTACACTACCTTTCCATATTAATAACTGATAATAATTGATAACTAATAATTGTCATATTAATACATATTTAACACTCTCAGGCTGTTGGATTGTGTTTATATGCTCTTGAGAGTACACAGGCATACACGTACAAGAAATAGCAGTGCTATATTATGATTAATATCACCACTATTACAGAAATTAAAATGTGTTTTTCATTATATTTCAGATGTTATTCTTTTCAAATATCCAGAATTGGATGTGCAGCATTTTTTAAATGAAATATAGAGAGAGAGTTAGATAGGTAGATAAATAGAAAATAAAAATAAAACTAAAATAAATTAATAAATAAACAAATTAACACTATATACGTATATCGGCAGGACACTGAATACAACAATGATACACATATTAATGGTAATGGACCAGTTCCTAAAGCACACTAAAAATAATACCTTATTCTGTAGGGAATGATTGAATGTGTGAAAAACTGGTAAGCATACATACATACATACATCATCTAAACCGCCTATCCTTCCGGGTCGCGGTGAAATTGGTAAGCAATGGTTCTCAAATATAATAACGTTTTTTTTGGATCCTCTAATACTGTATTTAATCTTTTCCAAATATATGAACAACATGAGATCTTTCAACCATTGTGCTGTTGTCCTCCTTTGTGGGAGGAGCGGCTGATTTCCAAATTATGAGAATTTGTCTACGCGCTAGCAGTGAAATGAAAGTGTACTTTATGCTGCCAATGAGATTCTCGTTTTGATCAGAGACCCCAAAGAGAGACCCCATGGCTATTTCAGCACACGGCTCCATGGTCAAACCCACATATTTCAGAAAGAATATCTGTAAGCATTCTCAATGTTGATATTGTTATAAATTAATTCTCTATTTTTAGCATCATGATAAAACATTTGGTATCTTTGTATCATGATTGATTTTATGTCACTGAAAACAGTAATTCCAAACTTTTGAACAGTAGTTTGCATACCAACAAAAACTTAGGAATGAAAAGCACAACAGGCTTACATGATACATATATTACTGAGAAACTGCTGTGCTAATGGCCATGCCAGGAGGGTCATGGAAGGTGCACACCCTCTGGAATAGACCATTGTTTCAATTGTTTATGTAGTTCTTTAGTTGAAAGCTATGTGGTATGTGTTTATTGTGTTGTTCTGTGTCAGGGAGTGGGTTTAGTTACAGTGAGTAGGTGGTACAGTTAGCAGTGACCCCCCCACACAAGTTCAGCCGTATGCATTTGCTTTTCTGCCCTGGTTTTTAAGAAAGAGCACTTCTACTGGCGGCATCATGGCTTTTCCTGTGTTTTACTATATGCCAATTCTACATCATTATTACTGAAGGTTTCTTTATTAAGGGACAGTTATTTTCAACAATTATATATGTATGTAGATCATTCTATCAAACTTGGTCAAAGTCAGAGTTCAAAACCCATTTCAGTCTTTTAACTGACTTAGACTTTAGACTGAAATTGTTTTGCTTTGAGTGGCTATCTAGCTAGATACATGATGTTCATTCATCATTTCTCCTGAAATCAAAGGTATTAATGGGGAGTTTATTGCAGTAACAGCCTCTGCTCTTCTGAGAAGGCTTTACACTAGATGTTGGAAAATTGCTGTAAGTATTTAATTGCATTCAGCTACAAGAGCATTAGTGAGGTCAGCTACTGATGTTGGACGCATGTTGGTCAGCTACTGTTGGTCATATACTGATGTTGGACGATTTTGGATGCTGGATCATAAACGCCACTCCAACTCATCCCAAAGGTATCGAATGGAGTTCCATCACTTCAGGGAATGGGCTTTAAATGCTTCTGATGGTTGGCACTGGTCATGGTGATCTTAGGCTCATGTGTGGCTGCTCCAGAGCTTCCCATTCTATTGGCAATGCTTTTCTATGGAGATTATACAATATCTATCTATCTATCTATCTATGCAATTAACATTCCGTATACACAGTACATCTTCTGTATACCTGCATTTTTTACTTGCAATATCTCCCGTCTGTGTAAATTTAATAACGCATGCCTGGAAAGCCAAGCATTCCAGCAAGCAAAGAGGAATGGCTAAGTACTAATGAATCAGGGTAATGATAACTATAGCCTGGCTTACATTTTGGTGCTATAGTGCTGCAGAATGAATGGTCTGTCCTTTAGAATTGGGACACATAAAAAGGATATCATTTTTTCTTGTTTGGCCTTCACATAGATTTCAGTGTGGTATCTTAACTAAAGAGCCGAAGTCTATAGACAAAAGTCTTTTCGGAGCTTTCTGTGAACTGGTTTAGCTGAACACACAAGCTGCAGTCTTTCACTTTGTGCATGTGTTCTCTTAATTCCCATTTAATCATGCTTTGTCTTGTTGAATGTTTAAACAGTAAATAAATCCCTAAGATGAAGATTCAGCCCTGACCAGACAGCTGACTGGGAGGGCTGAGAAATGTTCTTTCTCCACCTCATCCTATACTCCCTCCTCTCTCCTCCCTGAACGGCACATGAAAGACAATTTTGGGTATCTTTTCTTTTTCTTTTTTTTGTCCTGAAGGCTGCAGTAATGTTTCTCCCATAACCTTGGGCTGATAATGGGTGCCGTGAGCCTCTCAGATGAGCTGGAGGCTCCAGATCCAGCAGCTCTCTCAGCGAGCAGGTTTAAGTGCTCCCATCCCGGCCTCGGCAGCATGATGATGATCCATTAAGAGCTGCGTCTGAGGCCACAGAGTTAGAAACAGCCAGAGAGAGGGGAGAGAGAAGGAAAGAGCATGTGAGGAGAGAAAGAAAGAGGAGAAAAACATGAAAATGTTCCATTCATCGAGGACACACAGTCCCAAGCACCAATGAGCACATGTTCATTAATGATGAGATTTTTTTTTTGTCCTACAACACAGGCCCATTAAAAGTAAGCTAATGGTTATTACCCAGCACACCCATTATCACCCCATGTTCTTTTTTTTGTTGTTGTTTATCTTCTTTCACTGTATTGAGTACACGTTTTATGGAAATGTGCCAGATTAAATTGCCAATTCATTCTGCGTAATTCTTCTGTGAGAATTAAATTGCAGTAAGAATAATGATGTGGGCTGTGTGTTGTACTCTTTGGCGGTATCTCTATAATTTCCCATTTCCAGTGGGCCGTTGCTTTTGTCCACTTATCGTAATGAAGGTCCTCAGGGGGTCTGGACGAGTGATGGGGGCCGTGCATAGAGTAAATAGAGTCACACTTACTGCACCGCACATGGATGTGTGTCATAGGGAGACGTGTGGAGATGTGTGGGTGGAATTCGCGATTACAATTAAACGGAGCAGACGGTTTTAAGGGTTCAGATTTGGTCTCTAGGGGGGTGGAGTGACAGAGTTGAGCTGCTGGGAAGGTTACAGTGCCAGCACACTGTGATATACCTAAGAAGCAAAGCAAGAGCATTCAGAGTGGAGAGTACACATCAGGCTGGAAGTGCTCAAATACGAGGGTTAGATTACTGGTGGATTGACGCCTCTCTTCTTCTTCAGCCTTAGAAAATCACCAAAGACAGAGAGACAAAGTGGGAAGCAATTCTGATGCTCTCAGGAAAGCTTCTTTCAGTCTTCCTTACCTCTCTCAGCTCCTGTTTAAGCCCTGCAGCGTCTATTGATAGGAATCTATAGCAGATTTCCCACGGTCTAACTTATCTATCTATCTATCTATCTATCTATCTATCTATCTATCTATCTAAAAGAACATGTCTCAGGCTGTACTATACATCTACTAATGAATGTGTGGCCTTCCAGAACTTCATGTGCTGAAGAGTTTGACTAATGAGTTAAGTTGGGTGTCTTAGATATGATAACATATAAAAATAGTCAAAAACTATTTAGTTTGAGAAACAATACATCTACACTGTGTCACTGTCATGATAAACTCTTGTATCTTTGAACTGGTAATTTTATAAGAGAAAGAAGCAAGATTGGAATATATGTGTGGCATGCATCTGTCCCCTGGGCCCCGATGACAGCCACAAGAGCTGGCAGGAAGGCGGTGCCTGCACTCTGAGCTCAGACAAAACCCCACAAAGACGGTGAGGAGAGGATGAAATCTGCGATGCAGTGGGGACAGCATGTGAGTCCCGAGCCTCCTGGGCACCACCTCCGGGTTTGCGGCCGTCATCGGGGCCGGGGGACGGGTGCATGCCACAATATGTAATTATGAACTACTGGTCTATTCATCATGAAATCTTCACACAATGTGAAGGGCAGCTGTAAAGTGAATCTGTAAGGATATAGCTCACTTTTATATGGCTCCACCAAACAGTGCGAAAAGACAAAGAAGTTCGGAATAAAAATAGTTAAAGGCTAGTTATGATTTGTCGCATAGTGGACTATTTTGGGTCTTGATGGCACTGCTTTGGCTTGATCTCGTGCCCACTTAAGACCCGGTCTTGACTCGATCTCGACTAGTCATAGTCATGGGCTTATAATGACATAATTGCAAAAATTCGCTCAAGGTCATGTTATACTGTGAAAGTAGTGCATAATTAGAGAGACATATCATAAAATACTCCATTGTGGTGACTAGTAGAGTTACAAATTGTGCATAAAACAGAATGTGTGTGTATGTGTGCATAGTGTATGTGTGTGTGCATGTTAACATACAGTCATGTGCAAAAGTTTGAACACCCTTGGTCAAACAACAATTATTTTGTTGATTTTTATGTTGACACATCCTCTACAGGGAATCAATTTAAATATGGCATTTTAGTGCCCAATTTCTATTTATTTGCTGACTTTTAGAAAAATTAAAACATAAAATAAAAAGTGCCATAACTTTTTCACCGGCCACATATTGCACTGTGTATTCTCTGCAGAGGATCTGTTAACTTACTTTCACTTAAAAAAATCACTAAGCAGGTACGTTGACAAGGAGCGCTCAAACTTTTGCATACAATTGTATATGAGTTTGGGTCTGTGGTCATGCTGTGCAGAGATGCTCTGCAGACGGTCTGTTCGGTGGTCCCATCCTGGCCTGCGTTCCCACTGCTGCTCTGAGATGAAAGATTGATTGGCAGATAAAAAGAGCGGCAGCTTCAAAGCGGCCTCACTCTAAACTCTCCGTTCATGATTCTGGTGACAGATGCATTTGTTTTCCCCCTCCGTCCCCATATCAGCCCTCTAGAGAAGACCGCCCACCAAGTCCCCGTATCAAAAATTAAAGCGAGTAACTTTTGCTGCTTGCCGTCTCTTCTGAAGTTCATGCGTTCTCTCGACTTCACGGTATGTTAAATGTTCCCCATTTGTCCCAACTCTGGATAGTTTTGCAGAAATTGCTCAGAAATTGGGTATCGGTTCGATATGAGATAAGAGCCACTGATAATCACCTCCTGCCTGTGGCATCTCTCCAATCATGAGGGAGGCGCTTTTTTGTGCCCAGTTGCTTAGAAACAGCACTCCGGAATAGTGGCAAGAGAATGAGCCCGCATTGTATCGCTGAAAAGCTGAAAAGATTGGCAAGGCTACTGAATTCAGTGATTCAATAAAGAATACTAGTGTTATTTAGCTGGGTTTTTTGGCTTCAGTGTCAGCGCTGTGATTTCATCGCTCAGTTTGATTCTATTGCTCTAAATATGTGCAACGCACTCAGTGACTTTCAGACGACTGGTAAAATGGAGGTGTCTGAAAAGGATATATGTACAATTGAAGTTCTTTTGAGACACATATAGAGAATGAGAGAGTATAGAAACTGCACATAAAAGTATAAAAGTGTCTGTGTATGAAAGTTACACGCTGTGAAGTCCAGGGACACAGTTTTAAAGCAGCAAATAAGTGATGTGTACAGTGACTTCATTCAAAATGAACTGGTGTTTTTTTTTACCTCAAAGTGCCTCAAATGTGTCAAAATTTCCTATAATGAGATGAAAGAAAATGATATGAACCTATAACTGACACATCAAACTGCTGAGACACACCCTGATTTATCTGCTCTCTCTCCTTCGGCATGAAATATACCGCAATGAACACCAATCAGATGATATGTGTCACGGTAACCGATTGTGATCCATCCATTGTCAAGTTACATGCTGAGATTCAAGTTTATATCACAGTAAATTTAAGATTATTTATGGTTTCTGTGTACATCACAGTTTAGTGTATTTATGTATATTTAATTTGGTCACACTTTATTTGGATGGTTCTCTAATAATTAACAAACTTTATGGTGATTCAGTTGAGTTTTTACAAATTATGGATAGGTTCAGGAGTAGGTTTACATTTAGGGTTAAAGTTAGGATTGAGTTAGGGTTAGGTTTAGGGTTAGATTTAATATTATCTTTTACACTCCACTTCAAGTTCTGCTGCATTTCATTAATATTAAGTTGAATGTTATAACTACATGAATGTTATAACAGACTGAATAACTACAAAGCATCTACAGTGGACCATCCAAATAAAGTGTGACCTTTTTTTGGAAGAGTCATATTTAACATTTGAAGTAAATTAAAATATTTTAGGTGAAATAGTAAAAACGGAAATGAACAATATAGAGAAAGATGTCAATACTGCTTTTTAACCATAACAGGATAAAGGCGAGTGCATGTAAAACAACATTCAAACTGAATGTTGGTGCTAAATCTTGCTTTACCTGCGAAAACCATTTGTCATATTTGTGAGTTATGAGATGCTGCTGGTGAGATGCTGCTGGAATTTGGCAAATATTGCAAGCCATTAATGTTGTCATTGTTAGCTTAGAAGCTGCAGAGCCAGCTAGTCTCTATGTTAGGCTAATGGCTAACAGCTAACCCCAAGAGACTGCTTTTCCTTCCACTCTCTTTTCTCCCTTTAACTCACAAACTCATTAGAATCTAATGTCCGCACCTTCAACAACAAACTAGACAGACTGCATCTCACTACATGAGAGGTATGGGATGTAATGTGTTTTGCACGTGTTTTGTGTGTAAGTCATCCACGTTTCTTTGTGGCATTCTGGTATAACGGTAATGACAAGACTAATACTTTAAGAAGAATTTCAGCCTTTTTCAAAATAAGCCTTTACTGCGCTCAATTTTATTTTAAAGCTCTGTTTTTTGTTTGCTTCTTTTAGTAGTTGCAGGGAAGCAATCCTGAAATCTAAGGGTGCTACAGCCCCCTCAGCACCCCCACTTTGCATTTCCCTGATGAGGTCGGTTTGTTTGTGAGGGAGGTGCTGAAAAGGGTCCTCATGTGGACGCAGATGGCTGCTGTGTGTGCTGTGCGGGTAGGTGGTTTAAAATAAGCATTTTCACTCCAGTGAATCCAGCATGACAACAGGTATTAGAGCATGATTTGCCAACGAGCTTAATGGAGCTTAAATAAACTAGCCCAGGGCTTCTATCCTGCCGCTTTCTCCAGTCATCACACGAGCTGCAGTGGAGGCTGGTGCGTGTTCCACTGTGTCAGTGACCTGACTCTTTACTCTCAGCACTGAATGCTGGGTGTGTGACTAATGCTACATTCTTTACATGAACACAGACACAAACGAAGGGCCGGGCAATATGACATTACTGTAATGAATTACACAACAATATGTATTTCTGAGCATGTCGTAGATATTGTCAGTACTTAAATAACATTAATCAATTGCATATATCATTACAAGTAGAACATAATTAGACCTGTTTTATTATACTGTGTACTGTACTGTATGTGAAAAGTTCAATGAAAGTCTTTGTAGTTTTTAACTTTTTTTAAAGTGGCACTAATAGAGCTTTTTGTCTTATCAAACTTCAAAAGAACAAAATACTGTTATTCATATTGTACTCCCAAAATTCAAAAGTACCCCCTTCTAATTAGTGGATTCAGCTACTTTAAGCTGCACCCGTTGCTGACACAGGTGTTCAACTGCACACATAGCTTGTATAATCTCATTGGGACGCTCTGGACCAGCCGCACATGACCCAGCCGCACATGACATCACCATGTCCAATGCCAAGCATCAGCTAGAGGGGTAAATAGCCCCCGCACTGGGCTGTGGAGCGGTGGAAGGGTGTTCTTTGGAGTGATGGAGCTCCATCCAGTACCTTTGAGATGAGTCAGAGTGGAGTTTATGATCCAGAACTGATCATCCAGCATCAGTGTCTGACCTCACTAATGTTCTAATGGCTGAATCCAATCAATGTTCCAACATCTAGTGTAAAGTCTTCCCAAAATAGAGGCTGTGCAGCAAAGAGGAACGAACTCTGTTAATTTCAGAAGAAACGCTGGGTAAGCAAATGTTTATATACCTTTGGACATGTAGTGTAATATATTCAAATTTAGGTCATATGAATTCTACAAAGAACATACACATATATATATATATATATATATATATATATATATATATATATTTTAATAAGTTTCCGGTAGACAATGTGTGAATAGATGATTGGTAAATTTGGATTTACCTAATGTGTTCCTTTCACTTACAAAATCAACAAAACATTTATTTATTTGATTAGGGGTATTCAAACCTTTGCATACAACAGTACATTTAGAGGTAACTGACTTTCCTCAAAACTGCTTTTTATGTGATTCAATAGATTTTGTATTTAAAAACTGCTTAATTCAGTCTTTGAAATGTAAACAAGTTAACTCAGAGTAGTTTCATATAAAATTGTTCATTTTTGAGAACCTTACCCACCCTGATTTCTTTACAGCGGTGGTGATAGGAATATTTACTATTTATATACTATTTACTATTGTCTTCTGAGTTTTACATGTAGTGTTAATGATAGTAAAATAGTGATAAAGCTGAAAACATATGTTTTCCTTGGGAGCTATTTTGCTTTTCAACACCCTGCATGTATGTCTCTGCTATGAATGGATTTAAAAATAAATATTTTAGGCCAAAACCCTATCTTAAAACTATTGTAAGACAACATCTCAGCCATCAGGTGATGACATCATGTAAATTTTTGTGAGGGAGATTTTAGAGATATTAAACTCTTCAGACTGGTTTTTATTACCACTGCTGTGAATATTTCTGATGCAGTAAGTTTCTCTAGAACGGAGCATTTCATATCAAATCACTCTGCACTTTGTTTACAATTGACCATTTAATTATGAGGAAAATTTGAAAAGTTGGTGTAATTGCCCTTTAGGTAAAGCAGCTCTCTTTCAAAATGGTTCAAAATCTCTCTCTCTCTCTCTCTCTCTCTCTCTCTCTCTCTCCCTCCCTCCCTCCCTCCCTCCCTCTCCACTGACCATGCGTTGGCTATCCCTCTCATTTTGCAGATGTGGGCCAGCACACAGGTCAGGATGTCCAGAGATTTGGAGAGTGGTGCACAAGCACGACACCCACAGCAGAGAGCTGGAAACAGCACAAGGATGAAGAAAGGTCACCAGAGAAAGAGACATGGGTGGGGAGAAAAAGAAAAGCCAAAACAAGCAAAAATAGGGTTTGAGTGAGTGGTGAGTAGTGGGCTCTGGGCGACCTGTATGAGCTCATAGATTTCACAGAGATAAGAAAGATCTTAGACTATTATCAGAATGACTGGGCGGGCCGCAGGCTCCTCTCGGCGATCCCTCAGTGACTCTCGCATGAGTCATTACCCGTCAAACCATCAAAACAAGAGCGCTCTTGCTTTCTGCTCCAACTGGAAAGGTTAACAGCTGTTTTTCATGTCAGCTTGGCTTCTATAGTGTGGCGTGCGTGTGTGGGAGTATATGTGTGTGTTTGAAGGGGAGTGTTATGTAGAAAGTGTGTCTTTGTCTCTAACAGTCATTTCCACTTAACATTTACCGGCCTGAGCGCGTTATTTCCCCCCTCCTCCATCTCTCCTGTCTCAGGTCCAGCGGTGTCTAATTTAAACATAATGCTCCATCTGAGTCACTCTGCTGCTCTGCCAGAGTGGCAGCTCCTTTGTGTGCTGTGGAGTCCGTCACACCGAGACCTAGACTTGACAGCTCACATACAGAGCACCTGCACTCACTCACGT
The DNA here is from genome assembly GCF_904425465.1 of Colossoma macropomum. Lineage (NCBI taxonomy): Eukaryota > Metazoa > Chordata > Actinopteri > Characiformes > Serrasalmidae > Colossoma > Colossoma macropomum. Next base: position 203,042 of record NW_023494875.1, on the reverse strand, counting down.
GAACATTCGCCTTGGCCTTGAAGGGGAATTCCACCAATTTTACAAAAGTTCTGCATTGTTCAATTGCGTAAGTGTAAATAATTGCATATTGGCGGAAAATTAAAACACAAAATGTGGCCTGTGCTAATGTTATGGCACATTTAATAATTTATGCTTTTTTTTAAATAAATAGTGTGCACTAAACTGAGAAGAAAAATTAAAAATTACATACTTAAGTGCGTTCCCTGTAGAGATGTGTTAATCTTCACTTAGAAAATCAACAAAATGTGACTTGACTGGGGGTGTTCAAACCTTTTTTTTTACTACTGTACAGTGCCCTCACAAATGTTGACACTCCAGGTAAACATGAGCAAAATGACCTGTGAAATATTCTTTATTGCTGACCCTTCACTCAAAAATTTACCAAAAATGAAACCTTTATTTGAATTCAAATCTGTGTGCCACAATTATTGCACCCCCCCCCAGCCCGCAGCCGAGGTCCACTCCACAGGTTTTCTAAGGGGTTTAGGTCAGGGGACTGGGTTGGCCAAAACCTTAATTCCATGGGCTGTAACCATTTTTGTGATGATTCTGAAGTGTGTGTTCTGCTGGAAGATCCAAGCATGGCCCAGTTTGAGCTTCCTAGCTGAGCTTGATGGAGCACAACACACAACATCATAGATCCATCTGTAGGTGGGAAGGAAGGAAAGGAAAACCTGTAGAATTTGATAAAAACTGCCAAATCAACCCCCACCCTGCAACTCTGTGCCCTTACCATCATTAATTAGGCCCTATATAATAATAATATACAGTTTTTATATTTTTTCTATTTATTGCTGGCATTGTTTAAAAATATATTGGCCAGTATTTTATTTATTTATTTATTTAGTCAGTCAGCTGATACAGATATTGATCACTGAACTCAATAATATTCTAAATGATCATACATCTGTGTGTGTATATTTATTTATCCTGAATGCTTGTGTGAGCTTGCAGATTATATTAAAACATTCTGTAATGTCAAACATTCATCAGTCCAGCATTTTTAACAGCAATACCAACACCTTACAAAATGCACATTGTTCCCCTAGATTTAACTGCATGATGCATCAGATTTAACATTGAATTCAGGGGAATTTTCTGTTGCTTAAATACACAGATTACGTGCTGTCTGTTTTTGCTTAGCATCCATTTTAGAAGGTGTTTTAAATGACTGTACTCTGGTGCTCAATGTGAGGTGGCTGTATTGGTAATAACGTTGAACGGTATAATGAAAATGCATAGATGAGTCTGGCTTGGTTTGCTTCTGCTCTGAATCTGTGTAGTGTGACAGAATTTGGTAAAACTAAATTTATTTTGAGAATTTTTTGTGAAAACTTGAGAGATTCACATTCACGGCTGTGAGACTGCAGTAAAGGCAAAAAAGTGAGTCTTGAGACTTGATAACTATGGAGATAATAGGAACCAGTGGTGAAGAATGAGGGGTGGGCAGTGTAGCACTGGCCACCCCTGAAATCTGATTGGTCACTGCTAATTTTCTGTCATGTAACTGGCTAATTAGAATGCTACCACCCACATGTCTGGGAGAAAGTAGTTCAGCGCATGATGTTAGGCTCAGTTTGGCTCAAACAGCAGCAGAAGCAAAAGCATGTTTTGCTAAACTGCTACTTGGCTGTAGTGTTTTCTCCATATTCTCCTAATATCACTGAGTAGCTAGCATGATCTCTTTCATGTGCCTTCATATTACGATTTATAGCACCAAAAAGGGTTCTTCTATTGTTACAATAGAAGTCATAATAGAAGAACCCTTTTTGGTGCTATATAGAACCATTTTCAAAAAGGTTCTATATATAGAACCATCTACAGCACATTCTCCATCAGTCTGAAGAACACGTTCATGATGCAAAGAAACCTTTGATCATGCAGTGTTCTTTGAGTGTTCATAGTTCTATATAGAACTGTTTTCTTTAATAAAGAACCCTTGAAGAGCCATCTTTTGTAAGATAGCAGAATTTCACATCAAACGACTCTGAATGAGTTTGTTTGCATATTTAAAGTTGAAATATGCAGAATTGTTTTGAATAAATCCGCGTAACTCCCCTTCAAGCCTAATCAAATAAAACCCCCCGAAGAATCTTTCTTCGAGACATGCATCGCACCTCGCTCACTAACGCGTTCCACGTCTTTCAATTCGCCTGCCATTACCACACACGTCCAGCGTGTAAGTTATGGTCTTTGCGCAACGAAAGAGGGATCTGAAATCTCTCCATGCGGGTCTATATGACAGTGATGGAGACTGTGGGGGAGAGAAACTCAGTCATGCACCAGATGTGTTGAATTTGCAGGCGCTGTCAGTCTGAAGCCCCATGGCATATTGCGCTCGAGTGCTGTGGTAGATTGTCTTCCTTTGTTAAAAAATGATAAGCTGTCATATTAAAGGGAAACGTGAAACATTTGTATCAAAGGGAAGAGTGATTAAACATGAAAAGATCCGAGTTGCTCTTTAAAAGAAAGAAAGAAAGAAAGAAAGAAAGGGAAAAAAAAACACTGAAGCAGCTCCCTCTCTCTTTTCTGTGTGGCAGGGTGTCAGCCTTTATGATGAGCTCTAAGCAGATAGCTGTGTGCTGAGCATGTCCGCTGATGAATGGTCATTGCGGAATTATGCCTTAAGTCTCACAAAACTGCTTGTTGTGGATTTTTTCCCTCTCTCCTGCCTTGCAGCACACATTTGATGTCTTAAATTCAGGCCATTTTGCCAGCTGTATTCAAGCATGAACTCCAATTTTCTTTTCATAAAAGGATTATTCCTCCAGTTGTATTACCATCCTTCGCACATGTACCTTTCACTTACGAGGCACAATTACATTCCGATTTTAAGTGACGGCTACAGACACCATCCTCAGGTCAGTGTCATCCTAGTCAAGCATTAGAGGACAGCCTTGATGGAAAGAAAGGTCCAATCAGCAAGGTGCCCAGGGACCCCCTAATTAGCCCTTTGGACCTTCTGAAAGCCTCATAATCAAAACTTTAGGGGTACTTCAAAAATACTTTAAGAGCACATTGTTATAGTGGTGTTGTTCTGTCTACTGTCCACTAGGCCTGCCCTGTTTGCAAGACAAATAGACATAAAATTCAGGAAAAAAGCAATACTGTGTTTTATGTTGAGGCTCATCTATACTTCATAATCCACGTAAATTTATTGGCATCTACACTCAGAGAAAGGGTAACTGGGTAAGTCTGGCTTGCAGAGGCCACAACATACACACCTCCAAAATCTCAACTGTGCAATGTGCAAATCCATGGAATGGAGCATCAAGCAAATGTTGATTATCCGGAAGCGTTGGGCGTGGGACTAGATCCAAACAACAGCAGGACCAGTTTTCACACCAGGAGTAACATGATTTATAAAACACTAGTTCCGGTTCTAAAATCTGATTGGCTGAGCTGCGTTCGAAGCCGTTGTAAAATCCAGGATATACACACAGCTATGACCACCTCACAACAAGTGAACTCGCCATGGCACGAAAATAAAGCCTTGTGCTGTTAATGGAATTATCTTTGACTCTCATGCTGCTCACATGGACCACCGAGTATGTCGATGAAGTAAGAACCTGTTTTTTGTTTAAACTGAGGGGCTGGCAACTTTAATTCTTAACTAGGCTGGTCAGCTAGCTAACAGGCTAAAAGATAGCCAACAGCCCAAGCTCCATCATTAATATCACAGGCTTGAATTAAAGCACTTATGGTATAATTCACTGTAAAACGGCAATATAAACGACTGAAAATGTCACTTGAATGGCTTACACGCTTCAAACGTCCGTGTTTCAGTCAGAAGTAGAGTCAAACCCAGGCTGAATCCCAAACAGCTCAGTATTCCCTAAATAGTGTGCTAGCTATGAAAGTTTAGAAATTCTAGCCTCTACAGCCAAATAGTGCATCATTTAGCTATATGTGCACTGTTAGGGCGCAGGATCCAGTATTTATATTCCGATGTAGTGCACTTTGTAGGAAGCAGGGAGCAATATGAGATTCAGCCCCAGCAGGAGAAGAGGGGAGTCGCTGGATTGGGGCTAAATAAGACTCGCAATGGCAATTTGGTGACCAAAAAAGTACTTATAAAGGGAATGGTTTTGCATTAAACAGCGCTGTGTTATCATATATTCATTGTTATACAAATATCTGTATTTTTATCCCTGTTGTATATGTAAAATCTGAATGACTCTGTTCTGTGGCTGCAGTATTGCTGTAACGCTCACTGTAGAATGCTGTTGTGACAACTAGCCCCCACTGAATATTAGCCATTAACTGACAACTGGAAATGTACCATTTACCTTCCTAAATTACCACAAAAACATAGACTTTGTTTTTACTTTTAAATTTTGTTTTGTGAGTTTATACATTTGGAGAAAATGTGGTTCAGCCTTTTTCATAAATGCAATATGAGGCATTTTCATAAATGCAATGTTGTTGGCCCAGAGTAACCGGCCCAAAACCCTACCAGCCCACCAGGAATTCTGCCCACACTTCCAATTAGCCAGTCCAGCTCTGTCAAACAATACTTGACCCAAACTAGAACACGTACAAAATCAGAATGCAGCAGTTCAACAAAAAACACTTAAATGAGTAGAAGTATAAATTAGTTTCTTCATCCAGTACTTTGGTTATTCTATCCATTCTTTACAACACAACGCAAGACTTCTTCTTCATTGTTTCCTGTACAATCTAGTTTGCACAGTGCCCCCTAGTATACAGGTTCACGTTAAGTGCGAGTACATTGACAGACACCCATGCAAACGACTACGTACAGAGATGCAGAAGTATAATTTGGCCTTTACACTTGCTTTAAACTTATGCAAATGTCTGCCTTTGGTTTTCTTAACCAAAGCTGGGTGGCTGGGTGGTGCTATGAAAAATTGGTTCACAAAATTATCTTATTCTTTATCTTTCTTTTCAACACCATGTGGTGAATTGTAATTTCTGTGTTTTATGATAATGTAGCTAGCATAGCATGACAGCAGCTATAAAATCACATTGCATTACTATGAGAGCACAGATAAACATTTTACACTCTCTTTATACAGATTTCATGGAATAAAACATAATTTATTGAATGTATCAGGTTTGGTATCACTAACTAACTCTTCACAAACTCATTGTTTTCAAGCTAAAAGATAAAAGACTAAGCTATAACCTTAGATTAGGTAACTAGCTATTAGCATTTGCCTGTTTATCTTACAGACTTTAGATCGGCTGCATTTTTCAGTGAGAATTTCAAGCCAAGTGTAACCTAACTTTGATTTCTGTGGTCTAGTTTTGAGTTTTATTTAATTGAGTAACAGCAAAATTCTGAGCTTAGAGAACTTGAGCAGCATTAGAAGTGGCCAAACTCTAGCACGCAATGGTGCCAAATGTCAGTGGCCATGTGTGCATCTTCATTAAAAACATTGATTTGAAAGGACGCAGCTTGGTGTGCAGTAGCCTTAAAGAGGTGCAAATTGTCTACCAGTAACGCTCTTCTACAAACCCCAACATCTCCAAACCATCTTCAGCAAACTCCACATCTTTGTGAATCAGTCTTGCAAAATAGTGGAGTTGTTTAGAAAAATATGCAGAAGTCTCAGTATTTACATATCCTCACTATGACACTCCCTTATTGATGTCTGGTGCTGCAGGCGGTGTAGACACAGGCCTTAAATCAACAACTTTTATAATGAGATGGTTTAAGAGTGCCCCACTGTCGAAAGCAGGAGTGTTTGCTCAGTTGTGATGTCTGATGCCGTGGGTGTTCATACTGTTGCTTTTCCCAGTATGACAGCCAGTATAAGCACTATGTTTACAGTGCCTTTTGATGATGCACTTGAAGAGCATCCCTCATGACCTCTCACTCAAGTTCTTGCTCTAGGACACAGTGCCATGTGGTGTCTGAATGGAACCGAGTGCTCTTTGATGCTAATGTGACTGAACTCTCTGTGAAACTTTTGAGAATGCTACAGATTTTCCTGTCTATTTTTAACTCTAGCATGTGTTTGTCCTGAATTTGGTCTGTTCTGTCACAGTTTGGGGATGCATGCTGAGAGCGGCTGGTGAGTGAGTGACAGACACGCAGTAGCTGTTGGACAGGTGTATGTAGGCCTGCAGGCATCATTTTCAGATCCTGAGATTCTCTCCTGTCCCTGCTTGCCTAATATCTTCTCCTAATTTCTCTTCTTCTCTTCTCTTCTCTTCTCTTCTCTTCTCTTCTCTTCTCTGTACTTTTTCTCTCTATCTCTTCGTCTCCTTCCTTTCTATTCTTTTGTTTTTTTCTTCTACTCATCTGTTCTCTTCTCTTCTCCCAATTTCTCTTCTCTTCTCTTCTCTTCTCTTCTCTTCTCTTCTCTTCTCTTCTCTTCTCTTTATTTCCCTTCTACTCATTTCTCTTCTCTTCTTCCACTCTCTTCTCCCTATTTCCCTTCTCTTCCCCCATTTCTCTTCTCTCAATTTCTCTTCTCTTCTCCTTACTTCTTTTCTCCTAATTTTTATTTGTCGCTTCTCTTCTCTTCTCTTCTCTTCTCTTCTCTTCTCTTCTCTTCTCTTCTCTTCTCTTCTCTTCTCTTCTCTTCTCTTCCCTTCCCTTCTCTTCTCTTCTACTGTAACAGTATAGTCAGGGGTTCTGCTTGCAGGCCATAAGTCTTGCCATGGCAACAGTGAAGTGTGAGCTAACAAGCTGAAGTCTTGTCATGGACACCCCCGCATGGACTAAGCTGAGCTTTGGGACCACTACACACCCCCACCCCCCACAGCTTGAGTGTCAGCAGATGTTTCAGATTAGAAGCCATGCTGATAGACAGCCCTCCCTCACACCCCCACCTCAGCGCTCGGCCCAGGCTGTCACATGGCAATCTGAGAGCAATCAGGCTGAGTGAAGGCCACATGTTCACCTTGAGCTTTGTCCATGCATCTGCCTGCCTGCTGCAGGTTCAGTCTGACAGATACCAACAGCAGCTGATTAGCCTGTTTCCTCTGCAGGACTGCCTTCGCCTAATGTCAAAATAATGGCAGCCCTTGGAAATAATTACTTCAAGTGAAAGAAACACCTACACTGTGCTCTAATGTTTCTGTCCTCCTTATTGCCTCACCTTTTTTCCCACCAATGCTTCGGCTATTCCTCAGCCGTTCAATCATGGAGTTGTTTACTTTCAGAGCCCTTAATGGAACCCGTCAGATGTGTCAATTAACCACTGCCACTACCTGCCAGGTACTAGGAGTTTGCTGAAGTTGCTTTGCTGTGTGGAAAAGTGTAAGAGAGAAAGAGAATTGTTCCTGTTTGTTTATTTTTGCAGTAAGGTGGATTTATTCTGTGAGATGGCCACAGACTAGTTTGGACTTGTCCCGTACTCACTCATCTGGGCTTTGACTGACAGACAGTGAGGCAAGTCAACCTTAATGCCACTTAATCTGGCATGTCTTCTGAATCTGTTTTTTTTCCCCCCTCCTCCCTTTCTCCTTAGTGACAATGGCCTCTGTGCTGGCACATCTGCTGAATGAACTGGCAATTACCCAGGACTCACTATACAACCTCTCATAACCTCTCTTTATGTCCTGAAAGTCCACTGAGGCTTTTAATTTTTGCCGTGATGAAGGGCAGCTACAGTGAAACGTTGGCATTTTAACATGGCTTAATAAATTCAAGTGCATTTAGAGGGCCTGTGCCTAACTTTATACATACACATATGCTCCCTTTTACCTATTGTTGAGTTTTTCTTATGAGTTGAAGAGTTTTTTGTCGATCACCGGAGCCATCATTTGGCTTCTTCTTGGTTGACTGCGCATCTAATTTGCTGATCACTTTTAGATTTTAGATTCTTTCTTAGACACTGTGCTGTACAAGACGATATAATAGCACATCTGCTGAATGAACTTAAAAGTAGCCCAAGACTCACAATCCAACCTCTTGTAACCTCTCTTTATGTCCACTGATACTCCAGATTGATGTGCAGGTGCTAGCCATTACTCTCCTGGAGTGATCAGAGGTACATGTATGAGCTCTGTCTCACATCTCTGAGAGCTTCATAGGTCCAGCTGTGCCAGTGTTGATAATGGAAAGCTTATCTTATAAGCCACATTTCCTCTGTAACGCACGAGAGCCAGAGGCAGTTGGATATAAGCGTGCAGTTGCTTTATTAGGACCTTTTCAAAAGTTGTCATCATCAGAACAAGTGCACTCAAAACACAGGCTGACAGGATTAACATAGTTAAACTAATGCAAAAAAAAATAAAAAAGAAAAATACCAGAAGTAGAATTACAAGGAAAACACAGAAGAGAGTAACATGACAAAGTATTGTTAATCATCACAACAACATTGGGCCTCATTTACCAACTATTCTTAAGAAGAAATTTCTTCTTAAAACCCACTTATGCAATTTTCACAAAGACTCTGACATTCGCAAATGTTTTCTTATTTGGCACAAAGGTGTCAACAGTTGTGCAGTTTAAGGACACATCATGACTCTGACGTAGACTTTTACTTAGGAGCTTTCTCAAGAACAAATTTAGGAAAAAACTTAGGACAAAATTGGTGAATGAGGCCCAATGACTATACTTAAATACTGTAGACTGTAACAATGTAACAAACAGGAAACAGGTGTATATAATGGACTTATTTGGATAAATAAATTATACAAAGATCATTCAAATAGCTTTTAGGTATGATGTCTGTACTATATGTCTAAATGTATCCCAACACCTCTTCTGATTAGTGAATTCAGCTACTTTAAGGTACATGCATTGCTGATACAGGCATTTAGTTACACATACACATAATGTATAATATCCATAGAAAAGCATGGTCAGTTAAATGTGATGCTCTGGACCAACTGCATATGAGCCTAAGGTCACCAAGCCCAATTCCAAGTGTAGGCTAACGCGATATAAACTGACTGTGAAGCAGTGGAACTGCATTCTCTGGAGTTATGAAGCTCCATCCAATATCTTTAGGATGAGCTGGAGTGGAGTTTGTGATCCAGAACTGATCAACCAACATCAGTACCTGAACTAATGCTCGCACTGCTGAATGGAATCAAATCCTCACAGCAATGTTCTATCATGTAATGTAAAGTCTTCCCAGAAGAGCAGAGACTGTTACAATGGCAAACACCCTTAAGTTCAGAAGAAACAAATTATGAGTTGTCTAAAAACATTTGGACATAGTATAGATACTGCTAGTTATTCCCCTTGGTCTGCTGGAATTACAGCTCTTCCAGAGGTGGATTATCAGCCTGTGTCCTCTTTGGTACACGTGCCCAGTGGTGCTTATTTCTGATCACTTCCACTCCAATATGTCATCATCATTTCCCTGCTGGATAGAGTTTCCCTGAGATCTGTTCTTACAGTGCAGGGAAGTTATTAACTTCCACTCAATGCTCACTGTTTGAAGAATGAGGAATTCCTCTCAGGGTAGGATTCTAGTTAACAGTATAAGCAGGGTGTGGTCTGTGAGTGTTGCAGGGTCCATGTGAGTCAGACACAGCTGCAGGCAGTTCGCTTGGCTCTTATACACATCTTCCAGTGTTGCACCAACTCTACAATCTTTTTGGATCACAAAATATGCCAACCAATATGTTGTCTCTGTCATAACAGATCCTTGTGTCTCTGAAATGGTAAAAAAGTGAAAGGAAAAAGGCCCCTGAGTGGAGCAACCGTCTAAGCATTCACCATTGGAAGCACGTGGTAGCCCTCTGTCTAATTTTGTGGTCTGGTGCCTTACCAGTGAGATCTGCACAAACAGGTTGCGGAATCTCTATTGGGAATGCTTGGGTGTTCTCCCAGGAGAACAGTGCTGTCTCCCCTTCACACAGTCTGGAGTTAATGGCATGTGATGTGTTTGAGTGTGATTGCACTGGACTGCCTTCTGTGCTGGAAAAAAACTAGCCTTGCTGGTGGCTTCAACATGTTTTCAGTACTTTTAGTCCAATCGTTGACCTTCTCCTAAAGGTGACCTTCTGCTTCAACTGAACAGCGTCCACCACTGCCTTCATCCATGAGGCTGACCTAAGGAGTGCCTCAGTGTTATGAATACTGCTCTAGATCTTAGGGTACTGTGACATTCAAGTGATGCTGTATCTGCAGAAGAAAACTCTCAAAGGTTCCAATATTTTGGATAAGCACACATGAGTGCAACTTCAAATGGACATAGAAGACCAGCCAATCTGCACAATCGCATAAGGTGGTTCTGTACTGAACTCATGAAGGCACGTGAGAACCAGCCCAATCCAGCACTTACAGTTATCTATAATAAACAAAACAACAAAAAAAATGTAAAATAGCTGGCACTCATCAGAGAAGGGTTTTAGGTGCAATGCCATAGAAGAGCCCCCCAAAAGAACCAGTCCATGGAAGGCAGAGATGAGGATGTTGTCTGACTCATGACTCAGCTTGGAATCTAGAGTTATGACTTTGGAAATTTCAGTCTTTGCACTGGCATCAGGTTTGATGCTTTGATGCTTTGTTTTTTTATTAAATGCCATGTTTAAAGGAAAACAACTTGAAACGTCTGGCTAGCACATAGTTTGAATAGCTAATATGGATAGCAAAAGCTAAAGTTGTCAACTAATCTAGCTGTTTACTAAAGTTTCAGCTGGATTAGTTTTTGGTAATTGTGCTAGCTAGCTAGCTTACATGCTACGTAAACTAGAGACCTGCACTTTTCCATGGAACCCACCACAGTATCTTGCGTTGTGCGTGGGAGCAGGCAGGAAATCAGCCCACTGCAGGCAGGAGTATGACAAAGCATGCATGGGAAATCCTACAAATTAATGAATAGCCTAAATAAAGTATAACCCCATTTCCAAAAAAGTTGGGACACTGTGCAAAATGTAAATAAAAACAAAATGCAATGATGTGCAAATCATTAAAACCCTATATTTAATTGAAAATAGTACAAGGACAAAATATCAATTGTTGAAGGTGAGACATTTTATTGTTTTTGACATGTATTCCAGAAAGTTGGGACGGAGGCAACAAAGGTCTGGAAAGTTGTGTAATGCTAAAAAACACCTGGTTGTTGATTGGCAACAGGTCAGTAACATGATTGGGTATAAAAAAGAGAGGCTGAGTCTTTCAGAAGTAAAGATGGGGAGAGGTTCACCACTCTGTGAAAGACTGCAGGAGCAAATATTGCAACAATTCAAGAATAACGTTTCTCAACATAAAATAGCAAACAACTTTTAACATTAAAAGATTCAGAGAATCTGGAGAAATCTCTGTATGCAAGGGACAAGACCCTTGCATGTTGCGTGGTTGGTATAGCGTAGTGGGTAACACCTCTAGCTTCTACACTGTAGACTGGGGTTCAATCCCCACCTGGGTAAGCACCCTACCCTATACCAATAGGAGTCTTTCCCAAAGACCTTTGCCTACCTGTGTAAAATGATCAAATTGTAAGTCGCTCTGGATAAGAGCATCTGCCAAATACCATACATGTAAGGCCAAAACCAGTGTTTGCTGGCCATGATGTTTGGGCCCTCAGGCAGCACTGCATTAAAAACAGACTTGATTCTGTAGAGGAAATCACTGTGTGGGCTCAGAAACACTTCTGAAAACCACTGTCTGCGAAAACAGTTCGGCGCTGCATCCGCAAATGCAAGTTAAAACTCCAAAATGCGAAGAAGAAACCATATATAAAAAGAATCCAGAAACGCAGCCGCTTTCTCTGGGCCCGAGCTCATTTAAAATGGACTGAGGTGAAGTGGAAAAGTGTCCTGTGGTCCAACAAATCAAAATTTGAAATTCTTTTTGAAAATCATGGACACTGTTTCCTCCAGGCTAAAGACCACTCAGCTTGTTATCAGTGCACAGTTCAAAAACCAGTATTCATGATGGTATAGGAGTGCATTAGTGCACATGGTGTGGGTGACATGCACATCTGTGAAGGCACCATCAATGCTGAACGATATATACATGTTTTGGCAACATATGCTGCCATTCAGATGACGTCTTTTTCAGGGAAGGCCTTGATTATTTCAGCAAGACAAAGTCAAACCACATTCTGCATGTATTACAGCAGCATTGCTCTGTATTAAAAGAGTCTGGGTGCTAAACTGGCCTGCCTGCAGTCCAGACCTGTCAGTTCTGATAACATTTGGCACATTATGAAATGAAAAATACAACAAAGGAGACCCTGAACTGTTGAGCAGCTGAAATCCTATATCAAACAAGAATGGGAAAATATTTCACTTTCAAAACTACAGCAATTGGTCTCCTCAGTTCCCAAACAGAGTGTTGTTAAAAAAGAGGTGATGAAACACAGTGGTAAACATGCCCCTGTCCCAACTTTTTTGGAACGTGTTGTTGGCATCAAATTCGAAATGGGCATATATTTTTCAAAAAACAATAAAATTTCTCATTTTCAACATCTGATATGTTGTCTTTGTAGTATTTTCTTTTAAAAATATGGTTGACATGATTTGCGTTCTGCACAGCATCCCAACTTTTTTGGAAATGAGGATAGAGCAGAGGATAATGTATTTGTGAATAGACTATGTCAGATATTGGTTGTCGGTTCACGTTGACTGAACAGTGCAGGCAGGAGTGGGCCAAAACTTTTCGGTTGCGGGTGGGAGTGGGACAAATGATTCTGATTTTCTATGGAAGTGGGCAAGAGCGGGATCAAATTTTGTGGGAGTGGTACTGAAAAAAACGCAGACCTCTAATATAAACAACAATCTAACAAGTTTCCTAACTGAATTTTCGTCTGTTTTTATCTTTTTAGGCATTTATCTGCCAAATCCTTAGCATACAGTTGCTTACCACAGACAATACTTTGGCACATTTCCCAGTGCATAATAAAAGAACAGAAAACCTGTGGGCTCAAAATACAATTATAATAGATTCATATTTATACCTTTAACGAGCCTCTACTGAAAGGTGCTTGATGGAGCCAAAGCTGGTTCTTCTGTAACAAAAAAACAAGTTGTAAAAACAGAGTTGTATTCTCTTTAATACAATTTGGAAACAACACAATTTGCTGTTTTTATTGCATAAACAAACACAAGACAATTGACACAAAAAACAAAAAAACCCACAAAAGAAAAAATCAGGTGTCTGCTTCTGTCTGGGCAGTGTGAGGGAGTGCTGCTAAAGTGTGTTTGCAAGAATCACAGCCACAGTGCAGGAGCAGCGGATGTATCTATGCAGGGAGAAAAGCACAGAGATGTTATTTGCAAAAGCGGGAAAATAGGCTAAGACTATCCGCATTCAGCAAACAATGAAGCATGCACAATTCCATGCCTTCAGCTATGCTTGGTAAAACCAACAGAGTCATGATATTCTATAATTAGATCATTCCTCTAAGACGATAAGAACTCTTTACTTTTTCCCTTTTTAGGCAGTTTTTCCTCCCTGTTGCCATTGTTGCTGCACTTGTCAAGATGTTTCCTCTGCTTTAGCATCGGGGACCGACATAAAAAGAAATGGAACATATCGAGGGGATTGCTTTAGGTGCTGGAGCATTGGCTGACGTAGCACTTTTGCTTATTGTTCTACTGTTTTATGTAGGTTATATCTCGCATATGCCTTGAGGACTTATTCTTCATCCATTTCTGTTCACTAGCCATCTGTGGCATTAGTAGAGCCACTCATACAGTCAATTATAGCTCCGTTTTGAATGTTCAGACCTAAATTGTAGTCTCGGTACTACTTTATACTGTCAATCATTACCTTACAATCAAACTTTATGCCTTATCTCAGACCTTTTGTACTGCAATGTACCAAGACGCATTTTTTCAATAGAGAATAGGCCTTTTTGCAACCTATTATGTTGAGACAAAGTCCACAAAGGACCAATCTTTTTTCAATTTTTGGACAATTTAAATATTTTTCATTCACTAGCAGTGCACTGTATCTTGAATGGTTTCAGACTGAATTCCTTTTCTCTGCTGAGACAATATGTGAGCCAGCTGTGGAGCTGCCTGGGATTCAGCGCAGGTACAGCAACCGATCATTTGTCTCAAATGATACACTCTGTCACAAATGGTTAGACATTAACCGCTTTCAAGGGGGCTTCTAAATGGAGCGGACAGAATTAGGTTCTTTCATTGATTGCAATCAAGGGGACTGGGGGAGATTGCCACCGCTCTAAGTGGAGGAGGCACAGCAGAGGAATGGTGTATAGGTGGGAGGGGGGAGGAGCAGAAGGAGGTGGTGGGGGTGCACGCTCGGATCTGGGACCAGTGTGCGTGTGGGATGAGGAAGAGGAAAAACAACACTGATTACCCATAAGATGTGAGGCAGGGCGCTGATGACAGAGCTGCCACTGGGCTGATTGAGTGATTTTACGTGGCTGGTGGCCAGAGAAATGAGGCGCGTGCTGGGCACAGGTGGCTCATTCAACCAAAGCACAGCTCGTTCCAGCGGCCTCTGCTGGCCAACCCTGGAATTTATCCTCACATCACACAGTATCCACAGCTACTCTTGAGTTTTTTTGTCATTGACTGAATCCTCCAGCTCATCTCAGCTGTGTTGTATCTATAGTTCTGTTTTAGCTTTATTAGTTTAACTTGTTTAATTTTAAAGGCCCTGCTAGGAAAACTAGCATCACCAGCATATGCTGGTATGCTGGGAGCTGTTATGCTGATCACAAGATAAAACAGCACATGTTGTGTTTTGGATGCTGGCATGCTGGTCAGCCAGTATGACCATGCTGGGTGACCACCTAAACCAGCAGCAGACCAGCATAAACCAGCTTACACGATCTTAGACCAGCATGGAATTCATGGAATTGTTTCAGCAGAGTGATTCATGGCAAGATCTAGTATATTTAGTATATTTCTGCAATTTCTGTAGTTATTACAAGTCTGACAAGTAATAATTCCAGAGTGAATTACCTTCTGTAGGCAGCGTCGTGCTGATATAACAAACTAAGCTGGTTTTCACTGTGGGAAAAATGAGTGGCATATTTCAAAATTACAGCTGCTGCACACTGTGGTTCACAAAAGTGTTGTCCTGTGTACAATTTCCTCCAAATAACACTGGATCCTCTGAATTACAAGGTTATTTAGTAGTTGAAATATGAATAATAGTACATACATGCTACACACATACATGCTATATGAATGTTATTCTACTACGACAAGTTAACTCTGATTTATCACCACCAGCTACTCAAAATTTGGGCTACTACTGCCAACGCAACTTAAACACTACAAAGCTAGCTGGTTTGCGTAGGGGATTTTGCTGAAGTTGTCAGTCAAATGATGTCAGTTCAGTGTTCACCAATGTTAGGTTGCATGTAGCAATGTTAGGTTGCATGTAGCATGTAGCAAAAGGATCCAATGACATTTGCAGGAAAAATGTGCGTACTACACAATGATAGCGTGACTTTAGAAGTCTATAGAAAAGGCTGCAAGGTGCATTGTTATTGAGTGTGATATCTCATAGCACTGAAGAGTATATCTAGGCTATTATGATCTAATGCAGGCCATCTGTGGTAAATTGGGGAAATTACACAGGTACTTTATCTCATATTAATTAGCCAGTCAATTCTCTTACACACTTAGACACAGAACTTCCCATGGTAAAAGTAATCAAGCTTGCATAGTCAAGTGTCTATGATGACACATCATCTGCTGTAAGAAAACCTTGAATTTCCAAAACTTTTATAAATGTTGCAAAATAAATAACAAAATTGAGTTACAAAGTTTTCTTATTACAGTGACGATATACAACTCATGGCATCAAATAGGTGTGTGCATGTACCCATAGGTGTGTGCATGTGTCCTCTGCACTCTAGACTCCAGTCAAACGTGACTGGCAGAGCACGTTGGGCTGCAGCGGATGGAGCAGGCGGTGAAAACAGAGCGGCTGTCACAGACACAGGGCTACTGTGTAAATCTGGGGGAAAGAGCTGAGGGGTAAGGACACATGCAGCAGGGCCAGACAGCCACTCGCAGTCAGGGGGAACCAGGCAGAGTGATGCTCCACCGCAGGAGATTGATGAGCCTTCTCTGCTCCCGCCGTGGCACAGGGTCGCAGGGGGGCACTGTGATGCTCTCTTCCTCTTCTCTCTCGTGCTTTCTAAACAGCAGCCTCCACACATGCATCTCTGTGCTGATGTTTGATATTCTAGATGAACATGTGTAAGTGTAGCCCTGTTTAGAGGGCTAGTGTAAAGATGCTTTACTAAATAATGAGACCAGCATGTTTACACCAGAAATGAAACCTGTGATAAGTAAGGAAGCAATAGGGTTTTTCTTCCTCTCTCAGGAATGATTTACATATACTGGCATTGTCTTCTTCTTAGTTCATTCATTCAATTAGACCATTAAATCATACACTGAGTAGCCAGTTTATTAGGTACCCCTACCTACTTACCTTGCACCTACTTTCATTGGCCATTTTATCAGAAACACCTACCATGTAGGTGCACTTTGTAGATTAACAGTTACTGAGTGTTGCTGTACAGTTTATCAGTCCCCCTCTATACAATCTATCAATGGAAAAGGGACAACCATAGGACCAGTGCTAACCAGATGGTGGCCCAATCTCTGCACAGCAGTGACATCAAAATGCTTGTGTGTGTGTGGTGTGGTTTAGACACTGTATAGAGTTACTGTCCTCTTTAAAAGATGCTGTCTAGATGGCAGCACAGGTTGCTCCAAAATGTGTATGTGCACCTCAGCATTAATGGTGCTTTCACAGATGTGCCAGTTAACCACTAACAAACCCCCAAACCATGACAGACACTGGCTTTTGAACTTTGCATTGGTAGCAATCGAGATGGCCCTTTGCCAGTGAACATGACATCCATTTTTTCAAAAAACAGTTTGAAAGGTGGACTGTTACACCACAAGTTCCAATCAAACTCACACTAGCTTTCGCCGGCGATGCTTTCACTAGTCGGCGATGTTCACTAGTCGGCAATGTTTCTGGGTGTTGTTGATTAATAGCTTCCTCTTTGCATAGCATAGTCTTATTTTTAAGTTTTATAAACTTATTTTTAGATGCATTGGCGATCAGTATTTACTGACAAATGTTTTCCGAAGTATTTCCAAGCCCATGTGGTGATGTTCATTACAGAAGCATGTCAGTTTTTAATGTAGTGCCATCTGAAGAATCTGAAGGTCATGGACATTGGCCTTGCCCTTTATGCACAAAGATTTCGCTGGATTCGCTGTATCTTTTAATAATGTTATGGACTGTAGATGGTGAAATCCTGAAATTCTGTGCAATTGTGTATTGAAAAGCTTTGGGCCTCATTCACCAAGAAATTTCTTTTTAAAACCCACTTACATAGTTTTCACAAAAATTCTGATATTTACCATATTTGGGATTTGTTCTTAGGTAAGAACAGAATCTACACACACTCAAGAGCACAAAGGTGTGAACAATTTTGCAGTTTAAGAATACATCGTGAATCTGATATAGACTTGTTCTTAGGAAGATCTTGGTGAATGAGGCCTACTGTTCTTAAACTGTTGGACTATTTGCTCATGCAATTTTTTGCAAAGTGGCGAGAGAGCCTTTTGTGAATGAAAGCATCACCTGTTTACCTGTGGAAAGTTTCAAAACAGGTATTTTTGATCATTCTACAAACTTCCCAGTCCTACATGGCATTTATCTCAACTATTTTGGAATGTGTTGCAGGCATCCAATTTGCAATTACCATGTTTCCAAAAATCAACAAGTTTCATAAGGTAAGAAATTAAAATAATGTGCTGTTTTTGATTAAATACCTGTAAAAACAGTTTAGAATTCACTGCTTTCTGTTTTTATTTGCATTTTACCTTATCTTAACTCTCAACTATTAGCTGATAGACACTCAAGTTGGCTAGCATCATGCTGTGTGATGGGGGAGAGGGAGGACCATCCCAGAGAGAGTGGCCACAGATGACTATGGCATCGCCAGGGAGTGTAGTCTGCCAAAGAAACAGACAACGCCTAAACAGTTGTACTCCAGAAATCCTAATGTAGCCCTTCTGTATATTTCACGTCTGCATTAATGCACAAAATGTTGTTTGCTTGCTTAATTACCATTTTTACATTCTATATGTGAAAACTTGCTCTATGAATCTTGATTATGCTGATAAGCTTTAATGCTGATAAGAAAGTATCATGTTTAATTAAAAAATGATTTGTATTTCACTTACAGCAGGATCACATCGTTTTTCAGTCAAAGATAGAGAATTTATTTATCAATTGACAAAAAGAAATCAGTACAAATACTCAAAAAGGCACATGTTGAACAATTTTTTTCTCATACTACATAGAAATTGGTGTATTATGTCTCAAGGAAAAGTCAATGTTGTATAGCTAAGATTATAATAACTTTTAAAAAAACAGAATTTTTCTCAGGCTTTGAATCATTTGGACACATTGTGACATTCAGCTACAGACTGTAGAAGCTATAGAACATACAGGCCTGAAAAGACACAGAAATACAGGCATTTCAATAGTGCACAGATCACTATTTCTGTTTGTTAGCCTGCTGTAAATATCTATGTTTTGACTGAAATCCAAGGAAACCGATACCATTCCATGTGTATGAAAATATGTGAAAATAAGTTAACACTCTCTACAGAGAACACTCTTATATATGACATTTTTCAACATATTTTTGCACATTATTTGCACAGGCCACAATTTATGTTGTGTTTTCCCTGTATGTTCAATTCAGCAGTAATAAACAATAATAATGCATTAATAAACAGTAATAGTGCATTACCATGTGCACAAAGTGTTAACTTATTTTCACTTAGAAAAGCAACAAAACATGCAATTTGCCATGGGGTGCCCAAACATTTGCATACAACTATATATTTATAATAGTTAAGTACAAATACAGATTTATTGTGTTTCTCAAGAGCCACTGGCAAGACAAGCTTGAAGTGGAATATTTTATGTGACCCTGACCAAAAGCCCTGCATATGCAGTGGTCAGCAACATCCACTCAAGATTGTCCTCTTACTACACTCTGCTTATGGTCACTGTCTGAACGTGTAGATGTATGATTCGACAGTGCGTGTGGATTGTGGTAAACTAATGCAGTGCATTTAAACTGTTTGTAAAATACTGTTTTGTTAGACCTGTATAGCAGCAGTTTTTCACATAAAACTTTTTTTTAGGGCATGGTTCTCAAGGTGGCATGGTTAAAGGGGAATTCCACTAATCTTTCTAAATTTCTGCAAAATTCAATGGTTAAGATGTGAATAAAGTCATTCAGAGTGGTTTAAATGGTTCATTGTACAGAATCTCAGATTTTTTTTTACAGTAGTGGTGTTAGGAACCAGGGCTTACGATATCTACAACGTAAATATAACCATTTTATCTTAAATGACCAGTGAAGCTACATTCAACAGTGGTAGGAGTAGCTTAAAGACTGAATTTTATCTGTTCTTTTTGTCCATGTTTATAGATAACATATGCCATGTAGTACTAATAACCACAAAAGCAAGGTGTGAAATAAAAAGTTTAATCAACCTCTTGGACCCCCTGAATGTCTCAAAATCTAAATTCTGGGGGGGTCCCCATTTATCTGCTTCACCTACAATCGAGCTTCTGTCTTTGATATTCTTAATTAATTAGAGCTGCAGCACTGGTCTGCCTCAGGCTGGTTCTGTAGTAAACTAACTCACCCAGTTGGTCCTTCAAAGCCTAGCAACCGTAACTACGCCCAGATACCCCTGAAAAATGTATATGCCATAGCATATTTGTATATGTTATGCTATGCTTTATAAATCTGAAAACTCACACAATTTTCCAAGAGACTGGTAGAAAGAGTGAATTGTTACTTATTTCTCAAACCAAAGATGCAAGAGATGTTTAAGATCTCAATTAATGTGTGGAAGACTGCATCACCCAATTAGAAAAGAGCAAAGGAAGAATTGTTAAACTAAACATTTTGTTGCCATTGAAGCCAGCACTAACACCACCATTAACACCACTTTGGCGAGTGACTTAGCCAACACTGGAGTAGCTAGTGGGACCCCCTTAATACCAGGGTGTATTTGGAACACTGCACATAAGCAACTCTATTTGAAATTACTTACCAATTCAAAGTGGTTTCATGACAACTGTGTGAGGCAGTTTGCATAATTGGTAAGCTAACATTACTTGTAGCTGAAGCAAACTTAAGACCATAAGACTTAAGAAAATAAGACCAAAAAGTGTTTGAACTTGGAACACTTGGTTGACTACTTTTGGGGTGAGAGGAAATGGTGGAAATTAGATTTTTGATTTTTTTTTAACCATTTTTCTGTAATTTTTTATTCAAAAGAATCCACAATATTTTGACATAATTAAATGATTAAGATGTAACAAAGTCACTCAAAGTAGTTTGATATAAAATACTCCGCACTGGTGAAGCTGAGTCTGAATTCCCATGACTGAATACTGATAAGAACCAGGTTATGGTTTCAAATACACTGCCTGATGCGTAAAACATTTTTTTATGATAGTTTTGAGATTATATTTTGGCCTGAAAGTTATTTATTTTAAACATTCATGACAAAGACGTTGTTCTAAGACAAAATAGTAGAATAGAAAATATGTTTTTTCAAATTAACCACTATTTTATGTCATGTATAAAACTTAAAAGTTCTTTGCTTGACAGTAAACAAAATAAAATGGCTGTATTTACATTGTAGACATTAAGACCCCTGGTTCTTGAATGGGTACATTTTTCCACAGTGAACCATTTTACATCTAACCCCTCTGAATGCTTTGTTTACATCTCAGCTCTCTTTATTATGTAGAAATGTTGAAAAATTCTCCTTTAAAGCACATGGCGTTAAATGGTATATGTGACAGTTAACAAAAACTTTGTCAGAGGGGAGCCAGGCTATTGCTTATTGTAAAAGACTGTATTTATACAAAATGGGTTAAAAAAAAAAGGTGTGAATGGCAGGCTCAGGTGTGGTGTGATGAAGCGTGAGGAGGAGCAGAAGAGGTTGCGTGTGAAGACAGCGAGGTGTGTAGGTGTAGGTGTGAGGAATAATCTGACAGAGCAGAGACAGAGCAGGTACAATGAGGCTTGTTTCAGAGAGTGAAGTCTTCTCTCTGGGGTTTGGGGGACAGGGCCCGGGACCGTCCCACCTTCATATCAGCCTGTCAATGAGCATTTGGCAGACAGTTCCAGATCTGATGGTGGAGACAGAGGAATCTGATCTCAGTGCAGGGAGGCGGAGATGCAGCGTGTGCTAGAGGATGAGTGGAAAGAGGGAAATCCACCTGGCATTCATTTAACTGTCAGTCGTCATATTAAAGAGAGAAGGAGATTAGAGAGATAAGAATGGAAAAAGAAGCAGTGACAAACTACAGATGGAAATGAGGAGGAAAGCACAACGGGGAGACAGAGGGGAGGAGGGGGGAGGGGGAAAATAGGGAGACCAGTCAGCGCTGGTGACCTTAGATGGAGAAACTCAAGGTTTGCGAGATTGCCTCTTCATTCCTGTCACATTTTTCTCTGCAGAAAGGCATGCCAAAATATGATGAAAGACTGGCATGAGTGGCTGTGACACGACATTCGACACCGTCAACTTGAAGCCCATTCCCCTGTCACAGACACACTGCCTCTTGGGGTAAATTGCTGTAATTTGTGCTATGCTTCTCAAACAGGCAAAGAGAAGGCTCCCCCGCTACAGGGCCATCGTTCTTATGACTGAGGTTTCATGCTTAAACAAGTCTATTTGACTTTGGAGAAATGGAGAAATGCACAGGTGATTTTCCTTAATCCCTTTAAAGCGTGCCTATGGCTTTGAGCGAGAAGGCTTTTCGCTCTGGCTTCACGTTCAGGTGATGATTCTATTTCTTGTAATCGAGACAATATTTGGAAGAAAGAAAATAGAGCTTTAATTGCGACTGTGTGAGCATATTTCATTTGCATGTCGTCAAACGTATGCATGGCTTTGACAAGATGAGATGTAAGTTCAGCTGGGAATTCAGCCTAATGACAAATCTACTGGCATATTTTTATATGCTTCATAATTTGTTGCCTGGTATATTTGTTCGTTCAGTCATACAAGGCTCGAGAGATGGAACACGTGCTGAAATACAGCAGAACTGACAATACAAGCATTCTAAAAGAGGAAAGGAGAAGAGTAAAAGGAAGACTCCAGTGCTCTGTAGCATATGGTTGATTACCACAGACAATAATTTCCTTGTACTGAAAATAACAGAAAAAGTATATAGTGCTGTGTAGACGTTATTTAATTAATTACCAGCTATTAAATACAAGTTTCAGTGAAAAATCAGAAAACATTAAACAGAAAATTACAGAGAAGCCTTAACAACTAAATATAAGAGTATTTAGTGTGTCCACTTCCACAGCTTCCATTCTGTTCAGGAGACTTGCTTTCAGTTTTTCAAAGAAATCTGAGGAATATATATCACACCTCCAAAGTTGGTTGCATTTTCTGCTTCTCATGGTCCAAGTAATCCCAAACACATTCAGTGATGTTGAGGTCTGGACTCTGGGGTGGTCAGTCCATGTTCTGAGAACCTCAGCAACCTCTCTGTTTGATTTGCAGTTTTTTCTTTTCTCAGAAAGAGCTTGTTGACAGCTACACATCCTTTCAGACTCATATTGTTGAGTCATCTTCTCACAGTGGAAGGATGGACAGAAACACCTGAGGATTTTCCAGATCTGAATCAAGAGTGGAGCTTGATTTTCTCCTCTTTCTCAAAGTTGAAAGCTTTACATTCTGTTTACCTGATGGGGGCAGTTTTGGTGGTCTACTAGGTCTTGCAGTGTTGTTAGGAGTACTATTTTCTTTTTAACTGTTGTTTTTGTTTGAACTCCAGTTTTGGAAGCTCCTGTTTTGTCACTTATGTTTCTTTCATTTTCTCCTTCCTTATACAAGTGGATTATTTATACCTGATCACCTCAGAAATATCTCCTGAAAGTTTACACATCTGGAAAGGCACTATCAATGCTGAACAGTGTATAGAGGTTTTAGAACAAGATATGCTCCCATTCAGACAGTGTCTCTTTCAGGGAAGGACTTGCATATTTCAGCAAGACAATGCTAAACCACATACTGCATCCATCACAACAGCATGGCTTCGCAGAAGAAGGTACTGAACTGGCCTGCCTGCAGTCCAGACCTTTCACCAATAGAAAACATTTGGCACATCATGAAACGAAAAATCCGGCAAAGAAGACCCAGGACTGTTGAGCAGCTAGAATCCTGCATCAGACAAGAATGGGCCAACATTCCTCTCCCAAAACTCCAGCAGTTGGTCTCCTTGTTTCCCATACATTTACAGACTGTTGTTAAAAGAAGAGGGGATGCTGCACAATGGTAGACACAGCCCTGTCCCAACTTTTTTGAGATGCGTTTGCTGCCGTCAAGTTCTAAATGAGTTAATATTTTTCATGAAATGGTAAAATGTCTCACTTTCAACATCTGGTATGTGTTCTATGTTCTATTGTGAATAAAATATGGTTCTATGAGATTTGCAGATCATCACATTCTGTTTTTATTTACATTTATTTACAGTTTAGACAGTGTCATAACTTTTTTGGAATTGGGGTTGTAATTTTTCACAGTCCCATTTACGAGTACCTGCTTTAAAACCCCTATTAATAACAGTGACTCTCTACAAATGACATGGTTACTGGCAGCTGAGATAATAATTCTAAGAGTGTTAATCCATGGAGCTGTGGTGGCACTAAGAATATTCCATTTAAAAGTAATCTGGTGAGTAATAACTTTATTTAGTGATGCATTTGAGGCATTCGAGATAAATACAAAATACATGCAGCTTTCTTTAAATAAAACAATGACCGTAAACAATTCCAAGTCGAGTGTAATTATATTTAACAGCCAAATTAAAAAGCATGAGTCAGTGCATGATATATAAAATGCCATCATTTAACATGCATAAATAATATGTGGGGTCTGTTTGAATGGCGCTCAGCCGTTTCCAGACATGGCAGTGCAGGATCAGTGGCCCACCGCTGTTTGATGTCTTACATTGATTTGTTTTGATCTCATCTCTCAGTGTATGTCCATTGTGCCATGGAGAGGATCCATCAGCCCTTATCTCTGTGACTCCCCCCGACCCCTTTAGAGAACAGAGCACAGGCAAGGGGAGCTTTCACCCACGAGTTTACAGTTCATCTGACTTGTCAGTTCAAGTCTTTACTTACCTTAAATACACAAACCGTAAAAGACGAATGCACTATACGTGCAAACGTTCATAGACACTTACAAAGAGGATTAATGGGAAGTGTGTCCTTCTTTGCTGCAGTAATAGCTTGTACTCTTCTGGGAAGACTTTACACTAGATGCTGGAACATTGCTGTGAGGATTTGATTGCATTCAGCCACAAGAGCATTAGTGAGGTCAGGTACCGATGTGATTAAAATCTCCAATTACTCCCAAAAAGTACTGGATGGAGCTCCATCACTCCAGAGAACACAGTTTCACTGACATACCGCCTAATTCTGGGGGGCTTTATGCCCCTCTAGCTGATGCTTAACATTGGGCATGGAGACCTCAGCTCATGTGCAGCTGCTCCAGAGCGTTCTATTTTTTGGCAATGTAAATTATTTGAGCTGTGTTAGAACCTGAATCAGCAATGGGTCACCTCAAAGTAGCTGAATTCACTAATTAGGAGGAGAGTCATATTGGGAATGTAGTACTTCACATCAGGCAGTTCATAGCTTTTCAGAACTTTCTGCAGCATCTACTGGCTTTGATGAGAGTCTGACTGAGCAGAGTTTTCAGGCTGAGTCATCAGTGACATGAGAGGAGATGCAGTGGCAGAGACTGGAGGCACCTTAGGCTTCTTTTGGCATATTTGTCACAAGATGTTACTGATGACTTGTGTCATAATTAATTCAATGTACTCAGTTACATGAACTCATAAACAATTTTGATACTTCTGCTCAAGTGTATTATTCAGAAAGGTTTACTTTTTACTCAGTTACATCTTAGACATTTAGTTACTCATTTTTAGAGTTTAATGTCATTCTGTAACTGTGGCATCATTTGTGCTGCTCTCTGATTGGTCACACCTCTGACCTTTGAGGTTTATTATTTTATTTTAGCCCAAGAATGCATCAAAAATAGTTAAATAGCTCTTGAAAACACTGGTACAGCTTCACTACTCTGATAGACGCTGTACAATTGATGATGTTGGACAATTGAGCATCTAAAATTCTGTTTCCAATAAAAAAAATAGTTTTTTTTAGGTTTTCTACTAATTCACATTTTCAAATTCACATAATTCACATTTTCAGATTAATTTTTTCAATGCTTTTTCAAGTTCAGTTGCATTTAGTGGATATTTAGTTGAAAGCATCTACAGTGGACCATCCAAAAAAAGTGTTACCCACTTTTAAAACAAAACCATGCAAAAAGCATTTGAACATAGAATCTCTTTGGTGCCAGGTAATAATGCTTGTTTTATAACATAAGTGATGCAAAACAGTCAGTAAAGCAGTGTTTTTAAGGCCAGAAGCGAGTGTAAAACGTAGTATGAATGCATTTTGAACATGATTCCAGAGGAATACCTGTCAACCCCAGCAATGCTGATGTGCCTTATACGCTCATAGCACTGCTATTTCAGTGTCACCGCTGCACTGAAAGTGGAACATCATCCAAATTATATCTGGTCAGCAGTGGTCCTGTGGTGGTCCCTTTCCACTGATGTGGAGAGGAGGGCTGCAGCAACAGATTAATAATAATAATAATAATAATA
The DNA here is from genome assembly GCF_904425465.1 of Colossoma macropomum. NCBI lineage: Eukaryota > Metazoa > Chordata > Actinopteri > Characiformes > Serrasalmidae > Colossoma > Colossoma macropomum. Next base: position 177,385 of record NW_023494875.1, on the reverse strand, counting down.
ATAATAATAATAAGCTCTCTCTATATATATTTCTAGCCGGCAGCTCAAAGTGTTTTACAGACAGGTGATAAAGCTTAACAGTAATACAAGAAATTATGAGTATTAATTTAAAATCACAGATAAAATTAAAAAGAAAAATACCAAGAGACATAGCATTTTATTTAAACGCCATGTGAAAGGGACATGTTTTTAAATGTTTCTTAAAAGTGAGCACTGAGCTTGACTGTCTAATAAAAGATGGAATTGATTTCCACACTTTAGAAGCATGATTGAAAGAAGCCTCTCCACATTTCTGTATTTTATAGAAGGTATTTGCAGAAGGCCATAATCTGCAGATCTCATATCACATGCTGGAACATAAACAGACAGACATTTTGTGATGTAAGTGGTGCTTTAAGGTCATTTAGAGCCTTAAATACTAGTAGCAGAACTTTAAAATCTATCTTTAAAGATACAGGTAACCAGTGCAGCTCTTTCAAAACAGGAGTGATATGATTCCTCAGAGAGTGTAGGCACAAGGTAGGAAAATGGGGTGGGGTGGTGGGGGGTTCAAGGAATAGATTCCATGTTTTAACTGTGTGAATTAAATGTGAATTCTGAAATATGTTTTTTAAAATCTGAATTTAAAAAAAAAAACTTCTGAAAGTGAAACTGGATTTCAGATGTTCAGTTATACATCATCAGCAAAATAATAATCAAATCTCAAGTTTCAGGTTTTATACTGCTCTCTTACAGACCTTAAAATTCAATTTCAATTTAGAATTCAATTTCAGGCGGTATGATACTGTAGCATCAGCATAGAGTAAAATAGAAGAGGCCATGATTCAACCACAAGAAGTGCTCTTCATCATGCCAGGGCAGAAAGGCACACACACAGTCCTGAACTCATGGATGAGGTCACCACTAGCCATACACTTCACCCTCACAGTAACCACCAGCCCACACTAACTAAACCTACTCCCTGACAAAGAACAACACAATCAACACCTTTAACTGACAAACAACATGAACAACACAAATATTCCCTTTTCCAAGTGGCACGCACCTCCTCTGATCTTTCTGGTGCGGCCATGTCTCACGAGCTTCTAGAAACCAGCGCCAGATGGTAGCGGGTCACTTCAATACATATTCAAAATAATAACATTCAAATTCAGATTTTTGCATTTAAATTCAAATTTCTAGTGGCATAAATCTAACTTCATATTGAAGCTGTTTATTGAAAGTACCCTTTGAATCAGAGAGTCTTATTAATTAGAAGACTGTTCCAAAGTTTGGGGGCACAGGGAAGCAAATGCAGTTTTCCCTTTTGGCTTCAGTTTTGTCCTTGGAACAGCCAAAAGCCTTTGACTAAAGACCTTACACTTGCAAAGGGAGCTAACAATTCACAAACATATTCAGGAGATTCACCATGTGGCTTGATAAGCACCAGTAATTTAAAATCAATTCTAAATTTACAGGTAGCCAGTGAACAGAAGCATGTGCTGGGCTAATGCACTCCCTATGTCTAGTCTATGTAAGAGGACGGGCAACTGCATAAAGGTACTTTCACTTTAGTAGTTATTTCACAGTACCTTTACTTGAGTTCAGGTCCTCTACCCACCTCTAAATTGTTCATTTTTAATTGCTTGAGGTGGTTGCTAGGGTTAGAGTTGTGTCCTGATCTAATTTACTGACATGTTGAATGTGAATATTTTGCATCAGCATTCACATATTTACCTCTTTCAATCTATCTATTCAATCTAGTGTGTAACACTTTGCACTGAGTGAATGATAAATCTTTATTGGTTAATAGACTTGTTTGCCTGTTTTTTAATCGAGGCCAATCTGGGCTACCTTAAAGGGGAAATTCTCTGATTTTTCAAATCATAATTTGCATAATTAAATGGTTATGATGTAAACAAAGTTATGAAGTCAGAGTGGTTTGATGTGAAATTCTCTGTTCTAGAAACAGAGAACAGAACTGTTCACAGTGGTAGCGATAGGAACCAAATCTCTATAGAGTTTGCCTCTTAAAGATCATCACAGAAAGTTTGTACACAAAGTGTTAATGAATATATTACATAATGTCTGTCACATTGTTTAAAAATAGATTTGAGATAAGATTTTAGGCTAAAGTGTATTTTTAATACATTATTGCTGGCGTGGTACATGTTAGGTGCTGTAAGGCAAAATAGTCCCCAAAGAATTTTTTTTTCAGATTTCCTACTGTTTTACCATCATCAACATTATATATTAAAAACTCAGAAGACACATGTAGGTTCACTGGTTGTTAAAGAGATAAATAAAATGGCCAATTTTGTGTTGTACATGGATCTTATCACCAGCACTGTAATTAATCTGAGTCAGTAAGACTTCATTTTTTGGTATATCTGATTTGAGCTGGGCAGATTTTCTGTAGTCTGAAAGGTGAAATGCCACATGAAATCTGACTTTTTCCAGTCAGATTCAAGCCACTTTTTTACTACTGAATACTACTGATGCAGCCTGTAGCTTGTTAGCAGTCTGTTGAGCAGCTCAGCCTACACAAATGTCAAGTTTTTTAACTATGTAGGCAATAAAAAGTGAAACGCTGCTGTGAATATAGCGTGACTGTTCTGTTAGCTAGTCATCGTTGTTAGGTTTGCTAAGTTTGGCCACTACTCCACCTATGCATTGTTACTATAATAACCAATGTGGATATCTGAGCAAATGCGACTACAGTCTGACAAATCTATGGAGCCCTGTTGGTGACATCCTGTATAAATAAAAAAAATGCGTGGCCAGGACTTAGTAAGGCGTGGGAACAAGATAATAAAATTGTGGCCATAGCTTAGTAAGGTGTGTGGATGAGATCCTAATGCATGGCCATGACTCAGTAAGGTGTAGGAATAACCACAAGGTCAAGGCTTAATCATCTCATTCCCACGCCTTACTAAGTCATGGCTATGATTTAATTATCTCGTTCCCATGCCTTACTAAGTCATGGCCATGACTTAACTATCTCGTTCCCACGCCTTACTAAGTTGTAGCCACACATCAGGATCTCGTTCACGCATTATTTTTATTTATACAGGATGTCACCAGCAGGGCTCTGTACAAACCACATTTGGTCACTTATAACTTGAAATCTGAACAGTCCGCCCAAAAAGTCAGATATAAGAATCAAATCCGATGTGTCCTGCAGTGTGAACAACGCCTAGAACTAAGTACGCCAAACCACTCCGAATGACGCGCGCTGAAAGCGAGCAAGAAATTATGCAGTTCCCCTTAAAGTGACCTTAACAGTAACCTGAACTCATTGTTGTGGATGTCAGAATCGCAGTAAGTGATGACGCAGGGATTTCCACATTGTAGTGTTTCATCTACTCTGACTGACCTCCCTCAACTCACCAGTTCATTAATCAGCTCTTCAGTAGATCACAGCGGGTGTTTTAAAGCAGTAAACTGTGCTAAAGTAACTAACGCCATGTGTGGGCGGGGCTAAACGCTCAATCACTTCAATTCTGTTATTGGTCGATGTGATCGCCAGTGCTTTGTGGGCACGAATGGAGTGGAACACGTGGAGTGTTTTTTTCCCCACCGCTATTCGGACAAGCCAAGCCTCCTGCGCTAGGATTGGCTAGTCGTTTATGCTCGCAAGCGTTCTAAAACGCTATTCTAATTAATCCCGCCTCCTGCGCTCCGATTGGCTGCTGCTTTCTGCTCACAAACGTTCTGGAACGCCAATTTAAACCTACTGACAATCTGTGAGTATGAACTGCTAGCCAATCCTAGAGCAGGAGAGCTACTACTAGCGAATCACAATGCAGCGGGCGTGGCTTGTGTGAAGACGGGTGGGAAAAAAACCCTAACACTCCGCGCTGCCGTGTGGATCAGTGGATGCTGAAACTGGCAGTTGCATGATGCTGTTCGGAGAGCCCCAAACGACACCATCTACCAGATTCAAACAGTTTCTTTAACCTTGTGTTTTTTTTATTTGAATTATTATTATTATTATTATTTTATCAAAATCTGAACTTCATAGCTCTCTGTTGCTTTTCTTCTTTTGGCGACATTCATGTCAAAGGGAAGTTCCGCTCGCCTCAGAAAGTGACTCAGTCTGGGCAAGTTCGGACCGAGTGGCTCATCATGGAGCCTCAAGAAGGGAAACTTTTACGCTTTGTCTGGCCACTTTTGCTCATCGCCGTCCCTCCGCTCTCGCTGGCGCGCGCCGATCCTCCGCTCTATTACGGGCATGTGGTGGACGGGGCGCCGGCGGGGACCGCCGTGGCCGGACTCGTGCTGCCCGGTGGAGGCGCGTGCCGAGGCGCTTTGCGGGGCGAGCGCTCCGAGGACTTTTCTCTTTCCACCTCCGCGGACGGGCGCGGGCTCCTGCTGCGAACCGCCAAAACTTTGGAGCGCGCGCTGAAAGCGAGCTACGTGCTGCGCGCGCTGCTGCCGGGCTGCCCGGGCGCTCAGGATGCGGTGACCGTGCGCGTGGACGTGCTGCCCGGAGGCAGGCGGCGGAGGGAGGTGGCCGGAGAGCCGCATTACACCGTGGCGCTGGCGGAGGGCGCGAGACCCGGGGATGCGGTGTTCACGGTGCCGGACGAGCGCTTCGTTGAGCGGCGCTTCGAGGCGCTGGCGGACGGCGGCGGAGCGGTGCGCGTGCAGCGGGACTCCGGCCGCGTGTACTTGGCGCGCGCGCTCACGGCTCCCACGCACGTTACGCTGAAAGTGCACAACGCCAGAGGTGAGACTGACTTCATAACCCTGCTGTTTTCTGATCAGACTGGCTTTACCTTCCTAAAAGACATCGTGATTAATAATAATTCAAGTAATACAAATCCACAGAGTGCCCTGCTGAAAAAGATATGAGCTGCGTCCCAAACCACATACTACTACACCACACATACTACACTAATGAGTGGACTTCTGTGGGTGGTGTACTGTTTTTGATATACTGTGTAGTATGGTAGTATGCGGTTTTGGGTTCGGCATTTCAGAAAAGTGATGCAGTCCTTAAATGCTGATAAAGTGTTATTGTTATGCTAAATATTTTTCAAATTTAATGGTTTGTACATCATATATACTATGAGCTTTACATGCAAAAATAAGCATAGGAAATGTTATGTTTGGGGTCATACGGACATCATAAACAACACACTTTTGGGTTAAACTACTAAAGAAACTATGTGGACAGTGTGTGGAAGCAAGTTCTTCCCCACAGGTTGTAGACTTTGCTCTGGATGGTCTTAAGTGCATAGACTGAAAAGCTGCTCTAGACTGGTGTAGCAGCCCTGCACTGAACGTTTTAGTGCATTATCTGCCCCAACACACTTGACTTACCCCATCTACTTATTTCTTCATGAGGTTAAATGTGCTTGTTGGAGCACCAGGGCTGAGAAGCACTGGGCTAGTGGACCATTTCCTGAATCGAGAAGTGTTTGGAAGCTGGTTATGATAAGCAGCTGTGCAAAGACGCAGGACTTTTCCTCTGCGCTCACAAATGCCTTAGCATAATATTTCCCCATCTTGGTCCTGGAGTCCACCTGTTTTCCCTGCTCACATCTTTCTCAACTCATCGGCTCATTAACATGCCCTTCATCAGTTTAAAATAGTATGTTGGGAACGTGTGCAGCGTGTGCGGTGCTGTGGGAGTCACAGTGGTTGAGCTTGTGTCTTCATTTGTCTGTGGGAGAGATGCACGATGAAGCCCACACTCACGTTTCTTTAGCCTCCAGTCTTCCTTGTCCTAGCCCAAGTCTTTAACTCCATAACATTCGGACCTCCACATGCTTAAGCTTATTAGGCTTATTATTTCGAAACAGCTGAAAATGATGATTATTAAAGGGGAATTTAGACGATTTTTTAAACTCTCTGCATAATTCAACAGTGGAGATGTGAAGTTATTCAGAGTGGTTTGATGTGAAATGGCTCATTTTAGAGAAACTTACTGACTTTCTTTACAGTGGTGGTGATAGGAACCAGGGGTTGAGATGTCTACAGCACAAATATTGCCATTTTATTTACTATCATGAATGAAAAGTAAATTACATGTGACATCTGAGTTTCTCTATAACAGAACACTTCACATCAAACCACTCTAAATGACTTTTCTTACATCTTAAACATTTAATTATGCAGAGATTTTTTTAAATCAGTGTAGTTCCTCTTTCTCCAGCTCCCCCTGTGACCCAGAAGGATAAATGGTTTAGAAGATGTGTGTGTGTGTGTGTGTGTATGTGTGTGTGTGTGTGTGGTTCCTCTTTAAGTTATAGATTGTGAGTATGAGAAGTCTGGACCAACTGATAGATCCATGAATGTTAAGGGGTTTATTACATTTGCTGGGCACAGAGGAGGCCAATTGTCTGTTTTGTATAACAAAAATACAATATCTCTCCACAAGTCATCTCTCATAGCAACAATTTCAATCTGTTGTACTCAAAATACTGAGCCATCAGGAAAAAGTAAGTTGACTATATTGAAGTGCTATGTGATTAATGTCACATTGTTGATTCTGATCTGTTGATTTGCCTTGTCTGGCATCTTTCCACTACAATCTTGTCTTGAACAAACGCTTGTTAGTCTTGTTAGTTGGTTTGGAGATGATCACAAGTTGTTTGTAAGGTAAACAGCATTAACACATATGGGTTTGGCTTATTTAGTGTTGGTTTCTAACACCCAAAGCAAAGCATTTGTTTATGTCCCTGACAAATGTGCAGTCAGAGTACATAAAGGGGAATTCCACCAGCTTTTCAAAATTGCTGCACAACTCAGTCATTGATATGTAAACAAAGTCATTCAGAGTGATGTGATGTGAGATGGATCTTTGTAGAGAAACCTACCAACTCAAATCTCTTTACAGTGGAAGTAAAAGGAACCAGGAGTTGTGTCTACAATCCAGATATAGCCGTTTTATTTGTTATCCTAACTTGTAAAATAGTGGCGAGTCTGAAAAACGTCAGTTTTCTTTGGGGACTATTTTGCTTTATAGTGCCCTCTTCACCTTATATGTGCTTTAAAAATATGTTTTAGGCCAAAATTGTTTCGCAAAACTATCATAAAACAGTGTCCCAGGCATCAGGCATCATAACCATTTTTGTAATATCTTTCCATGAGGGAGCTTTTAGAGACATTGAACTCTTCAGACGTCTGGTTCTTATCACCACTGCTGTGAGCAATCCAGACTTAAGTTTTTTCAAATGGAGCAACTGTCAACTGTGGCACTTCTTTTTCTTCTCCTTAGTTATGCAGTAGTTTGGGAAACATATGTTCACAATATTGATATAACGAACCGAGTAACAGAGCGGTTGTGGCTCTAGCCGCACCGCTAATGGGAATAAATTGTGGCATGTTGAGTAAACTGAAATAAAGTTACCAACATCACTGGGCCTAGTTAGTGTAAATATTATGATGAAGGCCACTAATTAGGAACGTGAGTTTAGATGAAGTGGTTCGGGTCATGCTGGCCTGATTTTGTTAATCAGGGCCTTAAATATGAACCTACCTCCACTGTTTGTTTGGAGTAATTAGTGATATTTACCCACCTGGAAGTCACCAGAGACGTGTGCTTTGTGTGTCTCCGATACCTTGTCCAGGACAGGATCCACTGTTTATGGGGGGGAACTGGAGTGTTTGTTTTTGTATGTCAAGGCCTTATCCCTCATTATGTGACTGCAATTGCCTCAGCTTCTGATTTAAGTCAGCTAGTGATTGTTTTGTGGATTAAGAGGCTAAAGTATGGCTCATGACATGTTTACTAGACGAGTACGGGGTAACTCTGGCGCTGTTAATCATGTATAATCAGCACTCGCAAGCTCATCAGTCTTCACATTTACCAAGCTGTCTAGCAGCTGTCGGCCACATAATCTACCTGCTTCGGCATTTCTCTGGAAATGGAAAATGAATTCATTACTTCTGCCTGCTGAGCCTCTCCCATGACAATTTTGCTTTCTTTCTTCGCATAATTTGGTGTTATGATAAACATCAATGTCTCAGCAATGGTAACATTCCAGTAATCCAGATAAAACAGATTTCTGTTGGAAAAGTGGAGCAGATTGGGTCCTTAAAATGGTCATCAGCCTGTTAACTATGTAAAGCAAATGTGTTATTAAAATAAAGAAAAGATTTTTTGAACAGTGCCATAGAAGAACAACTTTTGGTTGCCTAAAGAATCACATCTGAAAAACATTTGTAAGTGTGAAGAACCATTTTAAGAGTTTTATTAACCTGCATGTCATGTGAAGGTTTTGTACCAATGTAAGGAGCTTTTGGAGAATTATGAGAGCATTAAATCCCTCAGTGCTAGACAGAATTTATGAATTTGTATAGTTTTTAGGTTTTTGTTCATCAATATTTTCTCACTACAATACCTGACATGCATTATGAAAATGCATCATACAACCATTGGCAATTCCTGTGATATCATCCAGTCCTGACTGCTAGCCTAGTTACTGTTCTGTAGTTAGCATTGTCTTTAGCATTAGTGTAACTCTCACCTTGGACGTCGAACAAAATCGAAAAGAAAACTGAAAATCTATCCTTATTCAGCACAAAATGGAACTCAAGAGACAAGTTTTTACAATTTCAGTCAGAGAAAAGGAGGCAAACCGAGATGGGATGCAGTTAGCTTGCTAACCTTAGCATTTAGCTTGTTGTCCTCCTCATCTGACAGGTCATTTCTGTTGTTTGAGAGATTCATTCTCTTCATTGTAATGATGATTTGAAGATGGTTTATACAGTAATGCCACCACAATAAGATAGATAGCCATAATTACCAGCTAATTGAAAAATAAATACATTCGAAACAGCTTGCCTCCAAAAATCCACCCCAAAACAGTTGCAGTTTCTCCCACCTCACATTTCATTTGCCAAACTTAAAGCTTATTGTCTTTCTTTTTTTTGATGCTGCTGGTTCATGTGGTCATTTGAACAGAACTGTCACTTTAAACACTCTCCTCATCCTCTCCTCATCCCAGTGAGAAAGCAGTGCTGTAGGAACAGCATCCCCTCGGCTGCATGCTCGCTCTGTACCTCGTTTAGTGCGGAGATGCTGTCTGCAGGACCGTCTCCCCAGTCGCGCGTGGTGAAAGCAAGCCAGCGCACAGGGTCTTCTGGGAGATAATTATGCTGGAAACTATTGTCTGGGCTTATGCTAACACTATTCTATTTGTGTATGTGTGTGCGTGTGTGAAAAGCGATGTTTGTTTTCTCCTATTTAGATGAGGAGTTTAGATAAAGTCGTCCCATCTGTGTGCACGGGCATTCCCTCTATATTCTTTCAAACACCACAATCCAGCATGCACAACACAGTATGGGGACAACACTGGAATAATTAGTGAAGTAAAAACATACAATGCATAATGCAGGAATTAGCCACTGCAGAATCTTTGCTTATGTACTGCCATCCAGACTAATGTAAAATGGCCCAAATCATAGAAAACTGAATTTTCCTCACTTTTATGAGATGGGTTTGATGTAGTATATAAACATTGTTAAAGTTTTTAAAAAGTACTGTTCACTCCCCAGTCCATATGTGGACACTAAGCTGCAAAAAAACTTTGAAGCCACTTTTTCTATGATGTCACAAAAAAACATTTCTATATATTATACAGCAATTTAGGATTGTTTCAGCCCAGTATGCTTTTGGAACGAGGTACAATACAAGGCAGCCAATCAGAACAGAGGTAATTTACATGTATCAGCCTTAGAGGTGCAGCTTGTTTAATTATACGGGATAAAGCAAGGTTGGAAAATGGTCACGTAAAAATGAATTATGACTCTTTTTAGTACCTAATACAACACAAATGTTACAAGTAGACTTCGTGGTAAACCAAAAAAAAAAGAAATAAGAAAGATGTAGCACATTGTCACGATCAAAACAAAACCTTGCATTGAAAACTTTGTAGAAAAAGGGAATAATGTACTTTAATGTACTTTAATGCAATGCCATTGTATTCCAAGTAAATTTGGACCATTTCTATTGGTCCATTCATCATGAAATGTTCACCCAACATAAAGGCCAGTTGGCCTTTTCCAGTGGTGTAAAAGAATAAACTACAAGGTTTTGATATGAAACGAAAAGCAGTCACTGTGTTGCTTTTTATATCCCCAACACCTCCAACTCATATCCCCTATCCATGCCTCAGGTCATGCTCTGTGCATGCATGCCTGCAGTACCTGACGGCCGACACCAGTGCGCTTTGATTGACCCCAATGTCAGACACCATTTAATTAACAAGCTTCTCATAGAGCATGGGGGGTTAACAGTTTGTCCTGCTCCATTAGCCGCAGTAGCATTAGCATGCAGTGTGCCTCTTCAGGACTGTGGGGCAGACTTCTAATCCCCATAAAGACCATCCCTGCGGTGCCTCCATTGGCTTGGTAAACACTGATAATGGCTCATGTGCTGTGTGTGCGGAGCCTTCCCCGCGCTGTGCTCCTACAAGCACTTTATTCACCCCCTCCAGGTAGCACAGCGCCCGTGAAAGTTAGAAAATCCTTGTAAGAAATGACTCTATCTTTCCGGGAACACCTAAAATGCTCTACATGAAGAGCTCGCCTGGGGTGATATGCTGGTAAGGCTGGAGCAGTGAGGATAAATATGCGTTGGAAAAAAACAGTGATGCCGTGAGACAAACACAGGAAGAAAATAACAAGAGCGCGTACCCCTCAACTGAGCAAAGTGTAAACAAATATCCGCTCTCTATGCTGAGCAAATCTCTATTAGATTTGCATCTGACTGGAAATAATCCATATTTTCTGCATGCTGATAAGATCTGCACCATGAGTAATGACTGTACATAGTTAGTGAACCTTGCCAATCTGCTCATGCATTTTCCATCTGTCCTGCGTCGAGTTATCATTACATTTTCAGCTTCTGTCACCTCCTTCATGTCAGCAAGCCTGTAACACGGTTCGGTGAGAGTGCCAGGATGCAGGCTTGAGTGGTGGAGCTCACTCACTAACAGCAATGACCACAGCTTGCGTAAACCTTCTTTGTCAGAAGCTTTCTGTTGTGGCCTTTCTGTTGTTCAAGCCCCCAATTATCTTTCAGGCCTCCTTTTCCTGTGCCCAGCGTCTTACAGGCACGGAGAGTGTAACTGTAGGTGTAATTAGGGCCGCGTGGCCTTTTGCCTCCCACACACACGCTCAGTCATTCAGAAGAGCCCCTCTCATTGTAGCCAGAGCAGCCAACCTGAGCTGGGGACGTTTGCCCAGCTCTCAAAGAGGCCTGTCAGCTTCCATTAAGCTCTCCGACGCTTACGGTGCAGCACGCACCACAGCGACAGCCAGAAATGGAGGGAGAGGATGGAGCAAAGCGCTGGCTGTCTCCTGCTCAGGCTTGCAGAGACCTGTGAAGCACAGAGGCTGAGATAAGCATGATAAGCATTATAGGTTTAATTAGGTCCGACATTGTGACCAGACACACAACATGATCCAAGAGCATTCTGCTGACTCTGAGTTTTGAACATAAACCCACTTGTAGCCCAATGAAATTCTGACTAAACCTGACCCCAAACTAAACCTGAGTTTTACTCATATTCTTTTTCACACTGTGATTGACACATATACTAATCCCATGGACTTCGGTGCCAACAACACTGCAGCCATTCTGGCAGTGGAATGGAAATCAACCTTAATCAGTACAATCAAATAAAATATAGCTCTCTCTAACACTGTTATCAGATTAACTAGGACATTGTCGACTCAGTGTTGAGCTGTTAGTGAGCAATGAGGGATAAGAGGGGAGGGGTAAAAACCGTTCGGCTTTCTTGATATCAAAAATCATGTACAACAGCCGCGTTAAAAATAGCATTTAAACACAAAAGCATTTTAATAAATGTTGACTTGCTTGCAAATCATACACATTTTGTATGTTTTGTAAATCATACACATTTCCATTGAAATATGTTCGATCAACGATACTGAAGCAAAGAAATGCATGGTTTGTACCCATAAGCAAATGCTTTAGATCTCAATCAAATGAATCTGGCATACCTTTGAAAGAATACGTTCAATTTCATTAGCTTTAATATCCATTTTATATCTGAGAACAAAACTAAGCAACAGCTACAGTAACAGTTCTTGCTATGGGGGCTTGTTTGAGGGATGGACATTGCACACAGTAGTACTCTATTCATTCCAGAAGTTAAAACTGGTGCCAAGACTTTGTTATTTTATTTAATCCAATATACCAGATTCAACTAATCTAAACCCTTAAATGTGCAGAGCAGGGTTACTCCAAGACCAGGGTTGGGAATTGCTGATGTAAACCCCTCAGATGCAAGTCTGGGCTGCAAGAAATGCATTTTGTACTGGGCAGGATGCAAAGATGCTCGCAAGGCTGTACATTTGACCCACACAGTATGTGCATAGACAGAGTGTTGCCCCTTCTGGATGTGTCAGACAGCCATGGGCAGCTGATTAGATGTGTCGCTCACTGGCCATCTGAGAAGATGCTCAGCCATGTGGTCATTCTTGGAGAATTACTTCCCAACATTGGTCATTAAGGCCACCAGAAGCCCCGCACATGGCTCAACCCACCGTCCTGGAAGATGTAATGAACATATAAATAGATAAACTGATCATCAACTGAACAGACCATGTCCTGTCTTCTAACCAGAATGGTGGGAAAAGTGCACTTTGCCAAATCTTCTCTGCTTCAGCGCCCTTCGCTGTCACATTTAGATGAAAGGAGAAATGCGAACGCTCGGAGGCTTTACAGACCACCAGTGTCTCACCCGTTTATTTAGATCATACAATTAGTCCTTTTCCCATCTGCTGTGTTTAGCCTGAGGAACATCCTGTGATGCTGCTCTCATGCGCTGTATAGACAGCCATTATAGAAATGTACACAGGAGACTTCACCCTGCACTGAGCGATTCTGAACACCACGCTGTGTTTGTGTGTCCATTTGTGTGTGTGTCTTAGAAACGAAGGGAATTTAATTGTGTCCGCGTGAGCTCGCCGGTATGAGAGAGTGAGGGTGTTCAGAGGAGAGAAAAGGCTGCAGGATACATCGTTGCGAAGAAGCAAAACCTTTATAGAATGGTCTTTTTTGGTTGTAAATGAAGCCCTGGAGAAGTGTTTGGGTCTGTTTGAATCAGTGTTACTGAGGGACAGCAGGCCAGGCATAGTTACAGGGAGGGTTGTGCACTGGTGGTGAGGGCTGCAGGCAGAAGCAGGCTGTGTGAGTGTGTGCAGGCTATGGTTGTGCATTGTGATTGCCAGCAGTGAGGTGAGAGCTGTCATTCAGTGGCATATATGAGACTTGCTGTTGTTGAAGGAGGTGACTGCTCACTTTTTCCATGGAAGAGCTGCCTGGATTACCTCTATTGGTGAGGATTCCCATTGCTTTTGAGGAAGCTCATGCCATGCAAAAGTCAGAGACCACTCTTCATTTACTTAATTTCCAGACAAAATGCCCATTGAGTACAAGTAATTTATTTTAGGATGAATATCTAAGGAGGTTAGATAAATAACACATTTGCAGAAGGAAGGACAAGGTCAAAGAAAAACTAGTGAAAAAAAAAACCCTCCAGTTTCCAGGACTGGAGTTCAAAAATCTATTAAACGATACAGTAAAAATAGAACTCCTAAGACCTGATCACCATCAGATAAGCAGTACTTATCTGACAGCTCAATGCTATGAGTCTGAAAGGCTGTGTGGATGTCAAGAAACTGCTACTGAAAAAAGAAATAGATATAAAAGTAGAAGTAGAAGCTGTTTGTTTTAAGTCCAGACCCCAATATCATTGAATGTGTTTGAGATTACTTGGATCTTAAGTTGGAGCAAGTGTAACCAACTGAACTTTGGGTGCTGGAAAAATATCCCTGCAGATTTCTTTGAAAAACTGAAAGCAATTCTGCTGAAAAGAATGGAAGCTGTGTGGACACACTAAATGATGCGGAATTTATTATATGTAGTTGTTGAGGTTCTGTGTGATTTTCTATTAACTATATGGTTCCAATACCTTTGGTATGAGTAGGAGTCGATCCAGAACTAAACATCCAACATCAGTACCTGACCTCACTAATGCTCTTGTGTCTGAATGCAATCAAATCCTCACAGCAATATTCCAACATTTAGTGTAAATCCTTCTCAGAAGAGTAGAGGCTGTTACTGCAGCAAAGGGTAGACAAACTCTCTGGTAATGCTCTTGAGTTCAGAAGAAACGCTGGATGAGCAGGTGTCTAAAACTAGAATGTGTACTGTACTACAACCATATTGTTGTTGTCACATGAAAATCTTGTAAACTTTGAAACTTTTACACACATTTTATGTCTATTTCATGACGATTTTATGATGAACATAGAAAAGGAATAAAATTATTCCCAAAGGTACAAATAAATGTCATTACATTAACATACACTGAGGTTACGATTGTGCTTTTTCTTTTCATATAAACTTTTGGAGATATAGAGGTTTTGTTATGACAGCGATGATACGTTGAACGTGTGATCTGAACCAGCACTTGTTTAATTTCTGCAAACGAGATGTATCGCACAGAGTGCTGAGTGAGTAGCTCTGTTTTGTGCCATCAAACTCTCCCCTGAGAGCAAACTCACTTAATGATGGTAGTCCATCAAAGCACATGCTCTCTCTCTCTCTCTCTCACCCCCCCTCCCCACTCAGTCATAGTCCCTGTAGTGATCCCATTGTCCACATCCCCTCCTCTCTGTTAATTGAACTTCATGCCAGTTCTGCAACCATCTCCTCCATTGTGTTATAATAGGTTATCGACAGGATATACAGTGTGGCCCAAAGCTTTTTTTAATGATGAAATAAGGACAAGGTCATCAGCGGCCCTGCTCCACCTCCCTCCCTCTTTTGGCCCGGGTAAACTCTGCCAAGCCTAAGTTGCACAGGGCCCCCAGTGCTCCCTCTGTGTTTTTTGGATCTTAATTGTTAAATTGGTCACGGTGGCTGGGATTTATTTTAATTCCTGGAGAGGAGGGTTGTCACTTTGTCTCTTTCTCCGCTCTTTCGGAAATCCCTTACTTCCGCAGTGAAGGAAATTGCACTTGAAGCACTCTCGGTTTAAAACACACTGATCTGGGATTTCAGCAGCAAACTCGTTTATCTGGGCTGGCAACCCGCATTGTTAGCTGATTGAAGTTATATCAATGAGATTTAAGAAAAAACACTGGAATGAAAAAAGCACTCAGCTAACAGTGAGGGCTTCCAGCAAAGCTGAACACAGTTTCATTAAGAGATCAATAAAAAGTGATTGTTTACTCTGTATGGAAACTGTGGCTGCTGGAAAATGTTGTGCAATGTTCATTTCAGTGCAGTAGCTCCTGGAAAAATGAAGAGTAGTGCTCACGATGGTGAGTTCACTGCTGAAACACTGCTAGCTGATTGTAGAGGCTAATTCTTGTTTTTCTGAAGTTGGGACTAAGGAGGTTCATGTGTATTGGAGTGCTCGGTTAACCATTCGAGGTAGCAGTATTCAAATACTAAAATTGCTATTCAGGTACTTTATGTTTCATCATGGAAAGACTGAGAAAATATACAGGCCAAGAATTTGATGAAACACCCGTTTTATGTTTTAGCAAGACAGTTTGCTCATATTAATAAGTATAAACATTTGAATATGCTGAGTTCTGTAGCGTGAGCACATTGCTAATGATGCTTTGTCAAGGATTGACAGCAGAGTTAGCATGGCTAAAACTAGGCTAACTACTGTAGCTAATGTTAGCTACGTCCAGAAAGAGGGACAATAGATCCCTGACAATCTAGAATGTTGGCACACTGTCCACTAAAGTGAAAATTCCTTGTGTAGAAGATGACGAGTCTCAGCATCCAGGGTTGAAAAGTTACTTAGTGTTGAACCTGTGCATTCAGACTAATTTTGATATTTAGGTATCCATAAGAGTTAACCCCCTCAGGTCGATGATGTTGTAAGGGATATCAAAGGACATTATACAGAAAAGATTAAATATCTTGGGAACTCTGCAGGCTAAAGAGTGAATTTACTTTGCTTGGAAGGGTAGCATTGTTCTGTAGACAATTGTTATTGGCACAACGCTACCTATTTGGGAAAAAATAAAAGTCTTCTAGCATGCAGTGTTTCCAAGATGTTTTCTTTTATGTGCAACATCTTTTGATGTTGTATACAACATTGTCAACCTGAGAGGGTTAATGAACGAATATCCAGGTAACCATAGGGAAGGAAAAAGCAGACAAAATTAGTCCAGGGCTGTAGGCTTGGTTTTTAGATGACAGCCCTGGACTAATTTAAAATTTGACACCATGTTGTGTTTTTGCCATGGGAAATTGGTAAGTTTTCCTGTTGGATGAGTAACAGAAGCTACCTGTTCAGAGAAACTAATGAGCTAACACTAATTGGCTACTAAAGAGGACACGTCGTCTTCTACATGAAGTCTTTTCTCCTCAGTAGACAATGTGCTAAAATGTTCATCTTTCCCAGATATATATTTTCACTGTTTCTGGACCTAGCTAACATCAGCTAGAGTAGTTAGCCTAGCCTAGTAAGTAGTTAGCCAGAGCCAGCTGCACATCACCTTCTCAGTCATGTCCTTAACAATGTCCTTAACAACACAATCCTGTTTTGTAGGAGAAAAGTGTTGTACTGTCAGCACAGAAGAAGATGCGGAACACATTATACTTATGTTGAAATGATTTTATTGAAATATGCACTTTAACAGCGAGTCTTTACAAAGACTAGCCAACACGAAACCAGAGAAGGAGTAACGTGGAAGGACACAACACATGTGGAGGGTGGAATAACTCACTAACTCAATAAGCCCACCCTCTATGGACACAACTTCACAAACACAACTACACTAATAACTAAACCAAACAACATCAACAAATGTCCCCTGGGCCCCGATGACAGCCACGAGAGTCGGCAAGAAGGCAGGGCCGAAAGTCCAAGCCCAGGTGAAACCCTGCAAAGACGGCGGGGGGAGGATGAAATTCACAAGAGAGTGGGGGAAGTCGTGTGAGTCCTGAGCCCCGCCTCCTGGGCACCGCCTCCAGTCCTGCAGCAAGACCCTGGAAGCGGGCCCAGCACTTGCATGCCATATTCCACCCCCCCTCACTGGACAGGCACATAACACAGTCCCTTTTAAACCAGGAGGTGGTGCATCCTAAGAGTCATTTTGCATGGCCACACCCACTAAGCTCCCCACAGCAGTGCGGCCCATGGCAGACACCACAGTATACTTGCTAAACTGTCACATTTTACAGTTCTGTTAAATGAAATCTGAGATTCCCTGAATTTTTAGCCTGTTTGTTTTCTCTTTCTTCCCATGATGAGACTGAATACTGAGTGGTGATATCTGAATAAGCACCTTGAATGGTTAACTGGACACTCAAGCACCCATTCACATCCTTACTCACTATACTAATTAAGAGCTCCACAGAGCCTGGCATAAATCTGTTTTTTGCACTAACAAAAATGTGGCTAATTGTGTTCCTTATGATTCTGTTTGTTTCTTAAAATAACCACATTATGTCATGTGACGCTTTCTTATTATATTTTACTTTCTTATGACGCTTTTTCTTATATTATCGGTGCTTTACCGGAGGGATTTCCACAGCTGTGATGTGAATAGTGCAGAGTGGTGTTATGAGCTGAAATCTGTGCAGGCTTGCTGAAACTGAACTTCCTTTACTTTTCCCTTCCCTCATTGCTTTACTTGCTCTCTCATTCTTTCACTTTGACTTACAGATGTCGTGTTCAAGCCGTTTGACAGTCAGGCCTATTAGCATGAAAATTTTATGGGCTGGCCGATTTGTGAGGCCGACCGTTTTGATATGGTTTGTGTGATCAGCATGTTTCCTCCCTGCTTACCCATTCCTTTGTGGCGGCGAATCCAAAACACTGACTCTCAGTAATTAGGTGAGCTCTGTTTACGGCTCGCATCTGTGCTGCCTCGCTCTCCGACGCTTTCTCTCTTTCTTTGCTGAATGTTCAAGCATGTGATTTTGGTACAGTCGTTACAGGAGAGGGAAAATGGTCTGGACACAGAGACTCAGCACACACGCTGTAAAGCAGATACAGGCCTAATTAGATCATTAAATATGTTCAGGCTGGAGCTCCACATTTGTTTAGGCTGAGGGCCCAGTGGCAACAACTGAATCCTCTCTCTCTCTCTCTCTCTCTCTCTCACTCTCACTCACTCTCTCTCTCTGTCACTTTCTCAAACAAGTCTTGCTTTCTCTCTTTGTTGCTCTCTCGCTCGCTTTTTCTTTCTCTCTTTCTGTCTTGCTTTCTTTCTCATTCTCTCGCTCTTTCACTCTCGCTGTCTCTCTTGCTCCCTCTCTCTTTCCTCTCTCTCTCTCCCACTGTCCTTCCCCCTTTCTCCTCCCTCTTTTTAAATTTTTACCCTCTACTCTTTCTTTTTCTTTCTCCCTCTTTCTCTTGCTTTTCTTATCTTTTTGTCACCCTTTCTCATTTTATGTCCTCCTTTCACTCTCACTCTTTTTCTCCCTCTCTCCCTTTCTCAATTTTTTTGTCTGTCTCTCCCTCTTTATCACTCTCACTTGCTGTCTTTCTTTATCTCCTTCTGTCTCTCCTTTTTACCTCTCTCTCTCTCCCTGTTTCGTTTAGTCTCCTCTTTATCTCACTCTCTCTGTCTCTCTTTCTTTCATTCTCACTCTCTTTTTCTCCCTCTCTCCTTTTCTCCTTTTTTCTCTTTTGCTCTCACTCTGTCTCTTACCATAGGGCACTTTTTCTCTCTCTTTCTCGCTTCCTCTCATTTTCCTCTCTTTTCCTTTTCTCTCACCTTCTCTTGTTTTTTCTTCCTCTCTCTTCCTCTCCTTTTCTCTCTTGCTGTCTCTCTCTCTCTCCTTCTCTTGTTTTTTCTTCTCTTTCTCTCCCTTTCTCTCCTTTCTTTCTTTCCTTCTCCATCTCCCCCTCTCTCGCCATCTTTCACTTTCTCTCCTTATCTCTCTGTCTCTCTCTCTCTTTCTCTCTCTCTCTCGCTCTTTCTCTGCCCTTCTTTTGTTTTTTTCCCCTCATTCTTTCTCTCCCTTTCTCTCCTTTCTTTCTTTCCTTCTCTCTCCTCTCCCTTTCTCTCCTTTCTTTCTTTCCTTCTCTCTCCTCTCCCTTTCTCTCCTTTCTTTCTTTCCTTCTCTCTCCTCTCCCTCTTCCCAGTTATCTCTTTCTCTCCTTCTTTCTTTCTCTCTCTCTCTCTCTCTCTCTCTCTCTCTCTCTCTCTCTCTCTCTCAATACTAACACCCTGCACTCATTGCATGAAGTCTTCTGCTGTGACCCACATACGCAGCTTGTTGTGAATGAACACCTGTGTTTCTGAGTCCGCACCTGCATCACACACACACACACACACACACACACACACACACACACACACACACATTTATTCACGTCTCTGAGAGTGTGACATCAGCTGACCTTGCTGTGGCCCTGTGTATGGTTGCTGGTCCTGGTGATTGTGAGGAGAGAATGAAGAGAGTGATGGAGAGCGAGTTAGACAGAGGAGGGGAAAAAACATCAGTATGTGCTGGAAAGTTCCTGAGCCACAGAGCCGTGATGGGAAATCAATATTATGTAAGCATGGCAGCGAGAATCCCTCCTGTGTTATTATTGATTTCATATGGGACCGCAGTACAGTCCTCTGTGATCATTTGCATACTGCTTTGCAGCTCACCCTTTTGAGATGCCAACTTCAAAGGGGGAAAATAAACTGCCAGGGAAAAAAGAGCTTGTTTAAAGATTTAAAGGCTGCAGAAATCAATTAAGCAAATATGCAAAGAGCTCTTTGGTTTATACACGGCAGAAAATCAACAAACAAACACGGTTAGTGTGAGATTTCACGTTCAATTGGAGCTCGTCGCAGAGACGTACACGCACAGAACTTGACTAGACTCATAAAAGCGAATTCTCTGTTTTACCCATGCCTGGCGCGCAGGTACTGTATCAAAGAAGCCCCTTTTGTTGATTGTGTTTGAATGAGAGAAGCAGAGAATGTATTGCTGTAGTCTCACAGCATTTTATTGAATTTCACACACTTTATGAAAAGGATATAGAAAGGCCTTTATGCGCTCCAGTCACAAATTCAAGGAGACGTTTTAGCAAAAAAAAAAGACAGTGTGTCACACTATCGCGTAAAGCATGCAAGGCAAGCTCTCTGACTGTAAAATGGGTGCTGATATATTGACGGTGCTGTTCAGAATCCAATTACAGTGATTGTAATCTGGCCAGTGTTTTCTCACGAGAGAGGAATTTCGCAGCTGCGGAACGCAGGGGTAAAAAATAGTCGCCTCCTTTGGCTAATTAAGCACACTCTGGAATGTACATCAAAAGCACGTCCAATCGAGTGCTGAGAGGGAGCAAGCGCTCATCTCAAACCTCAATTAAAACAAAGAAAGTTTGCCAGTTTGTTACCATCGGGTCGGAAAGGGAGCACAAACCGTCTCAGACAAAACAGCGCAAACCAAAGAAAAGCGTGTTTTTTTGCTGTAGCTTCCGTGTAGTGTTCGTTAAAGCGTCTCTGCCAGGCTTCCCTCTCTCTGAGAATGGGAGGCTGGCTCTGTGTGCCCCCGCATGGAGGAGAAAGGTCAGAGTAATTTATCTGACACTGCTGTCAGAAGAAAACTTAACGGAAGGCAGTTAACCCACGTGCTCCTCCGGTCCAAATAGAAAAGATGTAGTCTCGTTTTCTGATGGCTCCATTGTGCAGTGGTAGCTTTGTGAGAACTCTATATTCAGGCCTTTAATTCAGGTACTAAAAACTGTGAACCACATATATGTACGAGCATAGGTGGAGCGCAAAATGTGCCTGGTGTGACTACAATATGCACCCACAATGCACCTGAATTTAATGTTCTTTTTTAACCTTGGGTACAATACACCACTTTTAAAGTCTTAACAGATTATATAAAGAACTTGCGCGACTTCTCGCATTCTCCCGTTACTAGGAGACCAAATACACAAATGTGGAGTTGCTCGCTACTGCTGCTGTTCTCTCTGCCGTTTGCGCTGATAGTGTAAAGAAGCAGCAGGTAAACATGTTTAAGTGAGGCTCTAAATTTTAAAATTTAAAAATGTTAATAATTTGTGTGGTATTACTTAAAGTTTTAAATGTACATAAACTCAACTGTGCTGATGCCTGAAACTCAGCTTGTTAAAAAGCTTCGCTCCACATGTGAGTGACTTTTTGCCATTTTTCTTTGTTTACTTGCTGTATTTTCTTCTTTCACGCTCTCTGTTTTCGTTGGCTGTTGCAGGAATCCATTCAGATTGAGTCGTTGATCAGTTTATACTGCTACATTAGGCTAGAGTTGCGTCAAAAAAACTTCGTCTGGTCTGAAACGCGATCAGGAAGCCAAAAATCTGAATCTGCGCCCCTCAAGCACTACTCAATTCTCTCTCTTCAGCTCCAACTGACCCAAAAATCTGCAGACTAGAGCCAACTAGCAGAGACTCGGCCAGGCTGAGAATTGGGGCTAAAAAATGAGGGGTAAAAGGTGCCTGTCATAAAGCATGTGATTTCTGTCTTGTTGGGCAGCATTTGTTAAGTTCAATGGGCCCATTTTACTGGCCTAATGCTATTCAATCTGTATTAACTAGAAGTTTGTTTTTGTCTTTTGTTTGTTCGGATCCATTTAAGTGAATGGCGTTTTGATCTGGGCTACCTGAAGTAATTTGGGGAAATTACACAGATTTTTTATCCTGTACGAATTGGCCAATTGAATCCCTTGCAAATTACATTACGTAACCTCCTCTGGTAAAACCAATCCAGCTTGAATAGGACTTAGAAAACAGCGTTTGTGAAACGAGAATGCTTCTGAATGCAGTTTGAGCGGCGCCTTCTCACATGCATATATTTGTTCACGAGAGTTTAAACAGTTTTTCTGGTGGTGGACATTCTTCCAGCACTTTCACTTTGAAATTTGTGCCACCATTCAACTGCCATTTAACTTTAAGCAATCAGACAAAGTCTCTTTTGAGGCCTTTTCAATGTAAATTTACCTCTGATTTTAAAAGACTGAGGTAAACTGGCGCAAAACTGGCCAAATCAAGCAGAATATGTAGTCAGCTGCTCGTATATCTCCACTTACGTTTTGTGTGATTCTTCCACGTTTCGCTTTCTTATCATTTTCTATACGACTTAAATGTCCCCATGATTGGAATGAGTTGTAAAATTATGAAAATGTAATAAGTTATGGTTTCCCACAGACATCTATAGCTGAATTCCAGAGAGCCTCTGCTAAAGCCTCCGTAAGCAGTCTGAGGATTCTACACAAGGGGGTTGCTGTTCTCACTTTTGCTCACTTTTGTGTGTAACTTAAAGAGAAAAAAGCCATGAACCCACTTCAGCAGGATCTCACAAATGCATATTTTAAGTCAAAATGAGAGATAAAATATTTAATCACCAAAAAATGTTGAGTTACTTAGTATAATATTATGTGCTATTTAAGGATTTCCATTAAATCAGTTAATGCTAAAAATATATTAGCTGAAGATAGCATAGAAAGTAGGCAAAAGCTGCACTCCACTGTGTTTTTCCAGCTCTGGAAGCTCAGGGAACTTTGGTTAGCCTATCTTGGATGGTTGATTAGCCAAGCTCTTTGACGTGGTGAGGTTTCTCAGTCAAGTACAGTAATGACGGTCAAAAAACGGAAGGTTGCTTAACTGCTTTTGCTTGACTTTTACTTAACTTTTGCGAAGACATCAGCTAAATGTCTCAGTTACCGGAGCCAGAAGAAAACGCCAAGCTAAAGTTAGCCAGCTCCTCCTCCTCCTCCTCCTCCTCCTCCTCCTCCTTCTTCTTCTTCTTCTTCTTCTTCTTCATAAAGTTGTTAACATGTTACTAGCTGCTCCATTTAAGGTGAGATGGAAAATTTACAAGTCTCAGCAGCTACTTTTCCCCACAGGATCTAAGAAGCTGCTACAGTGTCGATACTGAACAGGCGACACAAAAAACTTGGCCTTTTGAAATTGTAAACAAACTTCATTTATAAAGATGTTGCACGTTTCTATACTTTTTTATTTATTTTGTACTAACACATATTGTATCATTAAATTTGCGTATCGTTACACCCCTACTCTCCACTCTGCTGAAGGAAAGAAAACTGTGTTGATGAGACATTATTGTCATTCTGGTGGACGCATATTTCTTCTCTCCCTCCTGCATCTACATGTCTTTTCATCTGTCTGTCTGGCCTCTGAGAAGCGGGTTCACCCACTCAACCCTCCATCCGCTTATAAAGCATGATTCATGGTTTGACTCAGAAGATCACCTTTCTCCTCCTGAGTGGGGGTTCCTGTGTCCTCTGAAGAGAACACTGTAAAACTTCAGATTATGGGCTCATGTCTCCGTCTGCAGGGCTGCTCACATGTTTCTCCAATCATCTCTCTGAAGCTGAGCGGTAGTGACGGCGCCCATCGTCCGTCAGGCCGTAAAGCAGGAAGCTGAGCGCAGACATGAAGCATCATCCCCAAACCGTCTCCCACACACCCGTCCTCAGCCGCATTGATTAGCTGAGACGTGATTGGAGACATGAAAGCAGAGTTTGTGTTGCTCTGAGCGAGACGAGATCCACGTCAGGCTTGGATTGAAGGCCAGACGCTGCGTTTCACGGCCGGTGCTGAAACAAATGCTCCATCAGAAAAAAAAGAAAAACTCAGGCTGTTTCCCCACAGGGCTTTCGCACATCCACTGGCAGGGATCTCGTAAGAAAGATGAAACCGAGCCGTTTTCATATTCTGTACGCTTCATCATATCGCTCCATCTAGGTGGTTATTTTAGGCTCTTAATTTCTCTGTTTGATACAGTTATTACATCATTTTACAGTCCAGCGCCCTGACAGAACTAGTGATGAATTATTAACGGCCTTCATTTCATGAAGTATTTATGACATTAAACAACACATTTCACATTAATAAAGTTCCTCGGCTCAGCAGTGCTACTCCAGGACACTCGCTCAGAATGTCCTCTGTCAATGTAGACATGTGTGAATGCATGCATTAACGTGAGCTGCTTGTTTTCAAGGGTGTTTATGAGGTTATAAAGAGTGAGTTCACCAGTGGAGCTTGATTTATGTACATACAGCATATTATGTTAAACACTGAGAACCTTTTATTGTGCGTATGTGTCTGAGGGAGTGAAGTGAGTGTATCGTAAAAGGACTAGGCTGTTATTGTTGTGACACTGTGGGGTTATAGAAGTTTGCATGATCTAAAAGTACTGTAGTAAATGCATGGATTTTAAAGTATTATGTAGAGTTTTGATAGAATACTTAATCACTGTTAGTTCAGTTGTAGGCTAACCAATATTACTTTATTGTATTGTGTCTATTATACTAATTATACTAATACTATATTAAGTCTAATTTTAGAGCTTAAATTGTCTATATCCTACATTTGTCCTATATTTTCTTATATTCTTTCTCATATTTTTTACTCTGATGTCCACTTATGATGTTTTATATATGAAAAACAGCCATAATCCATTTTAACATGACCATTTTCCAACCTCTTCACCTTGTATTAAACTGTTACTGCTACTTGGCCTTTAAGACTGATACATGTAAATAATCTTTATTATGATTGGTTGTCCTGTATTCTGCCTCTTTCAAAAAGCCAAAAAGCAATCTGAGCCGAAACACTCCTTATAACTTCATCTTGAATGGGCCAAGCTAAACTACTGTAGCTTGAACAGGTGGATGTATGTAAATATGTTGGTTTTTGTGACATCACAAACACAGTGAATTCAAAATGAGCTGTTTTTGAAGCCCTACCAGGGCTTCTACCAGGATTTACATACTACATTAATCTCTTTATTTGAAAAAGTGAGGTTTTTAATTTGTTGTTATATTTATATTTAATAATAATGTCTGTAAAAGATAAATATTATACTATATAATCTATTTACATGAATTTTATCATTACCTGCTTTGATAAACATCATGAATTCTGGATATTAATTTTATTATAACATAATTGCTGATGTTATACAGCTTTCTAAGTCGTCTTCAAAACTTTGAAGTTTATACATTCATTGGCGAACATTTTGTGGAAAATGTTGATCTGAAACTTTTGAGTGGTAGTGTGTGTAGCAAATCATATTTACATAACCATGGTACAAACTCTCTTTAACCATTAGGCTGTTTAACATGCTGTTTCTGTTACTGTGCCTTTAAGACTGATATATATAAATTAGCTTTGATCTGATTGGCTTGTATCGTTGATTATTCAGAAAGCAGCCCATGCCTGTTCAGTGCTTCATTCAAAAAGCCACCTGTGCTGAAACACTCCTTGTAACTTCAACATGAATCAGCGAAGCTAAACTGCTATCACCTAAACAGGTGTACGTATGTAAATGTGTTCACAAAACTGTGAACTCAAAATGGGCTTAGTTTCCACATGTAGCCTTTACAGATTGTGGAGTAGAAGGTTTTGGAACATTATTCAAACTTTAATCAAACTCTTTTATTTAAAAAAAAGTGAAGGAAAATCCATTTTCCATGGTGTGGGCCCTTAAAATGAAACTGTCACCCTGCTCAATTTGCATCAGGGTAGAAGGCCTGCTATGATATCAGAATCCATATACAACACTGATCCTTCAGAACTGTTGTGAGGGGTGTCGACAGCAGCTCAAACGGCCCGAAGAAAGACCATTTTTCCCAGAGTGCGCTGTTTGAGGCTTTAAATGTCTGTAATCATATTAGAACCGTTTGTGTACCAACACGCTGTAAGCTGTCAGTTAGCATGCTTTCAAATGGTGTCAGAGAGATGCTTTTGCTCAAGCACTGGCACTTGTTAGTGTGAGTGTGTGGCGGCTGAGTGCTGCAAGCTCTCAACGCCTCGTACACAGCGCTGATTGCACTTTCCCAGCCCAAGCAGAGCAGCGATGGAGGTGGCTAACGCTGCTTCCCTAGCTGCTGGGAGGGAAGTGGAGGGGGTTCTAGGGAATTTATATCTGCTATCAAAAGCCTTTCATCTTCTACTGCACACTGTAATAATTGAATGGCACAGTTGTCACCATTTGATAGCACCTTTGCATTAGACTACTCCCTGTCATCAATAATGCAGCACTCAAATAAAACAGCATTCATTACAGGGATCAGAGATTCTCCTTTTCAGTAGTCCATTACAGTTTTGCTCTCTTTTTTAATTTTTCACTAGCCACACACAAAAGGAGCTTGACACACTTTTCTCCCTGTTTTGTTATAATTTTCTAATCCACTTGCGGAACAGTACATTAAATTCACTGCTTATGGAAGTAGGCCTGTTTCTTTTTCTTTGTGCCTGCTGACAGCAAGCCTATTAAAAGAGTATCCCATGGCGGGCTGTGTTAGCCACACTCCTCTTCTGGTGGCAGATGGGGAGTTGTGGTCCAAATGTGCCCCGGCCTGCAGCCCTGCGAGGCCCTGTGAGGCCCTCCAACATGCTGCGAAACCCTGCAGGGCTCTGTGAGGCCCTGTGAAGCCCTGATGCGGCTCTTTGAGGCCCAGATGCTGTCCGGATGCCTGTTGGCCCAGCCCCACCCGCAGATGACCTGTGGCCGCCGGCTGGAGGGGGTCAGAGGTGCAACGGTTCACCCCTGAGCTCCAGCAGGGCAAATCAGAAACACATGCTGCTCTGCAGCCTCCAAGAAACCTCTTCAGTGCTCATCTCCTCTTGATTCTCCTTCCACTCCTACACCTCTCTGTTTGTGCTCTGAGGGAGGGCTTCAGCGAAACAGCATGAATTCTCTCTTTTCAGTTAATGTAGAAGAATGTAGTTTATTGTATAATGATAAACCAGATAACATAATGTACGTGCGGTGTAAAACAAGATAACCGTAGCCTTTACCTGATTGGCTGAGTCAGGCTTCTTTCTTCTCCTGTTGTGTAGTGAGTTACAGTCTGAGTTAATGTTAGTCCTGGTTGTTATCGAGGGAATGAACATTAGAGAAACATATGGAAGGAACCGCCAGTCTCTTGGGGTGACGAAAGCCTTTAGCATAGGGTTAACCTTTAGCATTGCAGCCCAATAGCCAGCATAGTCTGTCCACTATCCCCACTTGTGGTGTGCATCTGTCGGTCAGCCGCATCATGCAGTGGGATGGTCTTGTGACCTGGTGCTTCAGTCAAACAGAGAAATCCGCTTAAAACAGCTGCTACTGACAGCGTGAACGACTGTATTGATACTGATCTGATTGATACTGATGTATTACTGTAATATTTAGTGAACTCGAGGAGAGCCTGGTGCTCTGAGATGTAGAGTGAGTGTATGGAATGCACATATGAGACAAATGACATGAGAAATTTGGATGAAAAGCTACATTCTGCATGGATTTGCAGAGCCAGAGAAGCTGCTGCGCACATGGACACATCATAGGATTATGTATATGCTGTTTAGCTCTGTTTTTTAATATTTTGCATTTACTTCAGTTGTTAAATATGGTTCTTCTTACTAATTCTATAATAGTAAAAGCTAATTATGTATTGTAAGTTAAGAAATAGGTTTCAGTGGTTGATGAATTAATGAATCAATGAAAATGCTGAAGCCAAACTCTAATGCCAGTTAGCACATATATGTTTGTGAATGTAGCTTAAATGAGCACAATAGAGGTTTGAATCCTACAGAGACCGACCGCATATAAAAGTTGGAGTTTCACCAGAAGCATAGGTCCATTGTTTTTTAGCCTGCATGCTTTCATGACTGTCCAATTGTACAGATCTCCGTGGAAAACATTATCCACGGCTACATTCTGCTGGCTGTAAGAACGGTCTCTGAAGTCTTTTATTGTTCTGGTTGTCTGTGTTTATTTGGATGTTTTTTTTTCCTGTGTTTGGATCATCCTGCTAAACTCCTGGCATCATCACGTGAGGAAAGATTTCTCTGTTCACCATGAGACAAAGAAAGCAGTGTCTTTTGTTTAGGTTTGCATTTATTTCTAACCACGCATTTTTCAGTGACAGAACTGACTGTGGTTTATCTGCCTTTTGTTGGGTGTGTGTTTGTGAATGAGGGAGTGTGAGGAGGAGAGGAAGGAGAGAGAGAGTGCGCTGATGCCCCCGCGAAAGGAGAGGCCTGAGTATTTCTCACTTGTGTTCCCCGGAGTGTAGCATTTCAGCCAGTGTACAGTTTGAGGAGAAACTGAAAAGGGGACACAGAAAGGAGGGAAGGAAGATAGATAGATAGATAGATAGATAGATAGATAGATAGATAGATAGATATTTAATTATATATGTTGCTATATTATATTTATTTATTATTCATAATGTACCATTCACAGTAGGCACAGTAACAAAAAACGCCCTGTTTAATTCGAAGGGATAAAGAAAGAAAATGATCGCGTAACATGACTAACAGTTGTTTTTAGTT
Organism: Colossoma macropomum; assembly: GCF_904425465.1. Classification (NCBI taxonomy): domain Eukaryota; kingdom Metazoa; phylum Chordata; class Actinopteri; order Characiformes; family Serrasalmidae; genus Colossoma; species Colossoma macropomum. Next base: position 149,111 of record NW_023494875.1, on the reverse strand, counting down.
CCAGACCATTCCGGGTTCCAGACTGTTCCGAGTTTTAATAACTGTGTTCATAAGGCTACATGACACCTACATAAGCCTTTTTACGACAACTAACATAAATCTGTAAGAACCATTATACCCAGTTAGTTCATACTGCAGTCCTACAGTAAAAAAGTAAATTTAAAATAGTTTGCAGGGACATTTGCAAGGATTATGTTATGACTTATTTAAACCCAATGCATTAATTAAGATAGGAATAAGCTAAATACATACAAAATCACCACTTATAGGGTACTTTCTGTTGGGAGGTGGCTTAGGTTTACATTTGTCGCGAGTTTCATTTTCATCTTATTTTAGCCACGCCCCTGCATTTTAGAGCAGGAAGTGAGACTGCATCCTTGTCCATCAAGGCCACATTGTGAGCTGGTTGATCCCATTGTTTAAGTTTATGTGTCTGAAAAATCTGAAAATCAGTAACATTAAGAATTGTCCCACTATTAAGTAAACTTTTTTGTGTTTTAATTAAAAATATAATGATTTTATCTGTGTGTAGCTGTTCAGTGCTGTGTTTGCTAGTCATGTACTGGTTAGTGTTTTTGAGTTCTGCTCAAAATTAGCCAAAATTATCAACCGTTCTCTACTGAAACATTTCAGTTTCAGTAGTGTTATGATTGTTTTGTTAGTGACAAAATGGAATTTTTAGTCATTTATTTTAGTAAAATAGACATAATTAAGGTATAGGTTCACTCAGAGCAAACGGATTTTAGTCTGAAAGGCTGATGTAGGTGTTGTGATGAAGCCTTATGAATGCTGCCCTTCAGTTGTTTCCATCAGCTATGACAGTGAGGAACTGAACTGTTTGCCCACATATGGTCCGTTAGAGCTGTAAGGCTTAAAGCCTGGTTTGTGTGCACAGGTGAGCAGCACTGAACTGTAGCTGCGTGTTTTAGCAGCGAGTCGGCTTAGTCTGTGGATTTACAGCAAGGTGCCATTTCGCTCTGTTTAGATCACACACACCCCCAACACACTCAACACACGCGCCTCACTGGAGTGAAATGTGTCATTTGTGTGTGACATGGTGCACATCTGTGTACCCATGTGTGTGTCTCCAGTTCCCCTCGCCCATCAAAACCCCCCTCTCTCGCACTCACACAGACCCTGAGGAGTTGAGGGTGCACTCTGTGTTTGAGGAGGGTGTGTGCCGTGTGCACTGATGGAAATGTGTAAATTGTGTTGTGGTTTGCACATTTTTTGTTGTTGTTTCCCAGCCCAGTTTAGAAAAAAAAGCTTGTCTCCTGCAGCCAGGAGTGTTTATTTTAAATTTCCTCATATAAAACAACCCTTAATCCAAAACACACAGGTTTTTTAACATTACAAGGACATTAATTATAGAGAAAGCTCATACATAGTCATCAGGCCTGACAGGTAGGAATAACGGCTCTTGTTGCTTTTGTTTATTTTAAAGATAAAGATTTTTTTTTCTCTTAAAATGATAATGGCTTTAGCACTCAGGCCCCAGGATACACCGCCATACGAGGCAAGCAATTTCAATAACTGTCAGGCTCTCCTGGTGCATTTAGAGGTTTCTTTTATTTTTTGGGATAGAAGCTGAAGGGAGAGTTTGCATGTGTTTTAAACCATTTTCTGCCCTTTTTCCCGAGAACTCACTTTTAATTACGGCGCGGAAGTCAATTCTCAGGTTGAAATGGGTCCTGAATGGAGCATGAAATTGCCGCGGTGTATTTGGAGCTGTTATCTTGGGTGAGCTTTAGCTGAACACACATATTTGCGGTGAGTAACAAGTCCAACCTTTGAAGTTTTGCTCCTAGCGAGCGCAAGGAGCCTCTTTGATGTTTCTCTGCCTGGTGTGTTTCTACTGGGGAAAAGGCCTGACAGGGAGAGAGAGAAAGAGAGAGAGAGAGAGAGAGAGAGAGAGAGAGAGAGAGAGAGAGAGAGAATGCATTAGATGCCTCCAGGTCTGAGAGCACGCAGATAAAAGAAAAGTGCAGCTGCTCAGTCATCTTATGTAGTTTGCCACGGCCTGTATCTACTTTAGGTCGACAGAAAAGGGAGGTCACCGCGCCGGCCGAGTGAAAGAGACAGACTGACCGAGAAGGAGATGCACAGGGGATGCGGAGTGACTGTAAAGTCCAGACGGAGTAAAGTAAACACACACTTTCCCACTGCGCGTGATGGCGTCATCCCTCATAGGTGTATCTCCATCTCTCTCCATCTATATTTAATCATCTTTTTGGGTTGAAGGAGGTGCAGTGCAGCAGCTCGTCTCCCTGAGCAGGGTGAGTTTGGGATTCCTGAAACTCCAGCCTGAGCTGAAAGTTCCACAGGTTGAATTTACCACCATACATAGCATAAATATATTTCAATACACTATGTCCTTACATATCCAGACACCCTTCAAATTTGTGAATTCATCACTTTAGGACTCATTGCTGACACAAGTGTTCAACTGTGCTTGTATAATCTCCATTAAAAAGCATTGCTAATAGAATGGGACACTGGGTAGCAGCCCACATGAGTCTAAGATCACCATGTCCAATGCCAAGCGTCAGTTAAAAGGGGTATAAAAACCCCCAGCATTGAGCTGTGAAGCAGTGGACCTGTGTTCTCTGGAGTGATGGAACTCCATCTAATACCTTTGGGATGAGTTGGAGTGGTGTTTGTGATCTAGAACTAGCGCTGTGTTCACATGTTGGCAGTAGACAAATGACAGCAAGCTGGATATTTCATTGTTTTACCAAATATTTCATTGTTGAATTCCAGGTGAACCTGAGTAATGAGTATTATAGAACAAACAATAAAAAGTACCTGAGCTTTCATGGCGATCTTAAATAAACAATCTACGCTCCTCTGACAGTCATCCGTTTTCACCGGTAAGGCTGTCACCACGCTTCACGTCAGTCACTTACCATTATGAGGTACAAAACTTATATTAAAATTTTTTATTCTGATCATCGCATAAAGGACTCCGTAATCAGAGGATGAGCTGGATCAGGTGTGTTAATCAAGGAATACTTGAAACCGTGCAGTGCTGTGGGTTGCCAGGATCAGGATTAAAAAACATTTATCTAATGTAAAACCCTTCCAGAAGAGTAGAGGTGGTTACTCCAACAAAGGAGGGACAATCTCACCTTTAATATCCTTCGTTTCAGAAGAAAAAAAGTTAAATCAAATGTCACAGTAAAGGTTCCTCAATAGTTTATAGGTTAAAAGTTTCCTTTAATTGGTTAGCTGGTATAGAAGCTTTACATTATAGACTTTAAAACAGTTCTTCATACTTACAAATACTTACTCATTTAAAGAACCGTCTGTATCATCACTATGGAGAAAACTTTTTGACCTGTGTATTTTTAAGGGTTTATCAGATATGCCTCCAATCTTGGACCTCATATGAAATTGGCTCAAATCTAAGGGGCGTTTTTGCCACAGCACAACATACTTGAACCTTTGACACCAGAAAACTGGAGCTGTGGATGGAATTTTCTTCCACTGGCCATTGGTTGGGTACGGAAGGTTCCAGTTTTATGGATTTTGGTACCTGCACAAGACTTGTACTCTAGGGTTTTCTCCTGTCTTTGCTAAAACTTGCAACTGAAGCTAGCAACAATTTAGCTAATTCTTTTCTCTTCCAGCTAGAGGTAAAGTCACCAAGCACTGTTATATGACCAGTACGTACATCAGAATGTAAACCAGAATGGTACATTAAAAAGCTGATTGCTATATTTTGGGAATTAATACAATTTCAAGTGTTTGCTAGGGTGACAAAGGCTAGTAAGGAAGCGAACACTATTAGCATGTTTGCTTGCCTCTACAGAATCAGTATTTTGCTCACATTTTCTTCCGACACATAAAGATGTAAGCTTTGTTTGATTCTGCACATGATTCTATGTAGTTATAGGCATTTATGTGAGTATATGAGCACAGATTATTTCAGGACAGCGCTACTGGCGTTAAAGGTGAATTTCACCGATTTTTTATTTAGATTTCTGCGCAAGTCAGTTGTTCAGCTGAAACAGAAAGTAATTGAGTGTGTGATGTGTACTGTTCAATGATGTATGACTGTTTACTGTAGTGGCGGTGTAGTCATAATCATTTTATGTAATACATTCTGTGAGGTAACCTTTAGAGGCTTTAAGCTTTTCAGACCTCTGGTTCCCATCACCACCACTGTGAACAATTCTGACTCTTTGTTTCTCTAGAGTGAAGCATTTCACTTTAAATCACTCTGAAAGACTTTGTTTACATCTTGATTAAAAATCTGTGATGTTCTTCTTCAGTATGCAAGTTTGCAAGATAGCTAACACTTCAGTTCACGCTCTGGAGAGAAACAAACGAAAGCTTTTCTTGACACTACATGATTTCAGGGATGCAGGAGGGTGTTTTAAGTTGGGGTGCTGAAATTTTAAGCTAAGTATATGTGACATGAACGAAATTAGGAAATTATTTGCCTTTTTTATTAGATTTACATCATAATGTGCTATAATGAGGCGAGAGATGACAATATAATACACATAACTGATACATCAAACCACTGACACACATCCTCTCCCTGCTTCTTTATGGATAAACTTTATGCAGATGAGTGGCTACCCATCAGATTTTTATGTAGTGCTGTAACTGATTGTGTCAGTGTCACAGAGAATATAATGGTTGATAAAAATGTTATTATTACATTCAATGATTTTTTAAGTTTAAAAACAATATTAGGCCACTTTTGGTCAAATCTGGGGGTGGTGCAGCAGGCTCCATTCCCCTACCTCCCATGTTCCTGCATGATTCTATGTAATTGTGCACATTTATGTGAGTGTGACAGCAAAACAGTGCAGTATATCATTTCACATCAGCCAAAAAAGTAAACTAACTAGCAAGCAAGGCAGCTATTTGGCCAAATAAGATCACTTAGAGATGCACACAATTAACAAAAATATGAAGAAATTGTTATTCCTGGTTATTATTGTTCTGGCTGTCTCTCAAGCAGCTACTAGAACTGTAGGTTCTGTTGGTTCTCGATTCAGAACCAAGTCAGATTTTTTGGGAAAAACACCTTGATTTAAACAGATGGAAAGCATTATATCTTGATGTTCACACTGATGAGAAAAAAAGCCACATTTAGGTGAAAAATCTGATTTCACACTGTAATGTGAATGTAGTCTAATAGCATGAGAGGTAAAAAGCAGGCATGTTGCTATGAGCAGCTGGGCGGAGGCTGTTAGCCCAGCAGTGTGGTTATTAAAGTAGCTGAGAATGAAGCTCTCACAGAGCAGGAGCCAACACAAAGCGACCTTCACGTACACCTTGATGAGTATGAGGGGCAGAAACAGAATACTGAATTAAATATGATTCATCTAGTAACCCACTTGAATAGTACACTCTGGTAGTTGTCTGGCAGAACCTGCATCACAGTTTAATGAGGGAGCGCGTGCTTGGGCTTGTTTGTTTGTGTGTTTGTGCGTGTGTGCACGTGTCTATTGGAGTACGCATGTGTGTGTGTTTGTGTGTTCGGACAGGTGCAGAGAGACTCGTTGCAGAGCGCTAGGCCTCTATCTGTCTTTGCAGCGCTTCGCAGCGTGAGTTATTAGGATGCAGGCTTTGCATGGTGTTCAGCACTCATGTTTTTATTTGTCTGTTTGTTTACTCACCCAAGACTCCGCTCCCTCCCTCGGTCCCAGTGCATAGGCTGCAGTTTGTTTGCGTCTGTCTCTGGCGCTCCATCTGTGCGTTCGCATCATCTCTTACCTCTTTCTGTGTGCGTATATGTGTGTGTGCGCGCTCTGAATAGGCGCACATTGTGGTTGTTTATGTACGGCTTTTCTGTGATTCCCTCAGTAAGCACTGTTGTTTGGTAAAAGTTTGATTCGAGAATTCTGGCTGCAGCGAGAGAGACTCCTGTGATGCTCTGGCTCTTTGCCTTCCACTGTCTGTCTGTCTGTCTGTCTGTCTGGGCTTTTGACGCGCTGTGCAAAAGCACATTCCTCAGCGCCCGCACACTTGTCACGCTCCCCCCCACACACACACTCCCCACGCCTTACAATCTCAGCCTCATGTAAATGCCAAACACGTTAATTTTTAGAAAAAGAGAGAATAGGGGTTAAAAAAAGGTTCTAAATACAGTCTCATATCAGTCTTTATGCAGGATGAGTCTTCCTCAGTATCCTCATGAAATTCAAACCGGCTATGGGTTTCTGCGCTGGCCGGTTGTGTCTCGCGGGGCCCACTTTATGACAGACGTTTTTCCATTTGTGTCAGAGACAGATGAAGGACTGATTTCCTCTCTGGAGTCCATCTGTTCTCTGTAATTCTGCTCTAAAGGGGACACTGTGCTGTGGGCTCTGGACCTCAGCAGCCAGCCTGGGCCTCCAGCTGCCCCAGCCAGGCCTTTCCTGGATCTGGGCCAGGGCCTGACAGACCAGTAGGTGTGCACTGCCAAATCCCCACCAAAACATCCTATAGCAGCCTGACCATGACACCCCCACTCCCCACTCTTCCCAGTCCCATGGCACATGCTCCGATTCTTAGGATGCCAGTACAGGAATGCAAGCCCAGAGATGTCACAAAGTGAAGTCTAAAAACCGCACAGCTAAAGTGACCTGGGGGGCGTTTGTGTCCCGCTGATGTTACATTCACAGATATGTATGTAAAATAAAGGTAAAATACATGTTAAATATACAGTATGCAAAAGTTTGAACGCCCTGGTCAAATCACACGTTTTGTTGATTTTCTATGGGAAAGTAAATGAACACATCCTCTACAGAGAACACAGTTATTAATAAAGTTTAACATACTGAAAAACAAACAAGATAAAAAATTTACCAAAATCTACTTTTGCACAGGCCACATTTTGTGTTTTTTTTTCCAATATGTTAAATTCAGCAAATAAACAGTTTTGTCGATTTTGAGTTTTTGTTACATTCTGAAAGTGCCTCTTGCTCTTTACGTCGTGTGTAAATTTCATGTTAAATGGACCAAAGAAATGGCCTAAAATTTTTTGGAAAAAAGTCTGGTTCCATTGACTTACATTAAATGTCTCAGGCCCCTTTAGACTCGTTCTCAACTGCTCATAGTCTTGGACGTGTCTTAGACTCAACAAAGGTGGTCTTGATCACAGCCCTACATAGAAGAACCACTTTTGGTTCCCTCAATGGATGGTTCTTTAAAGAACTATTTTTTATAAATTAGATGTTTGGCTGTGAAGGTCCTCTTCAAAGTTCAAAGAACATAAAAGTTGTTCACCAATTAAAGTAAACTGTATGTCCAAGCAAAGAACAGTTTAGGAACCTTCTTTTCATCCGCTTGACAACTGGATTGAACTGAATTAAATTCACGTAACAGACACTGGACCTAAGAGAATTGACATCTTACTGTACACAGTTGTTTGTTTTGTTTATTTCTCCTCTTTGGTGCCCGGTTCATGGCCTTCACAGTATACAGTCCCATCATACATATTTTAGAATGTGTGCATGAGCGTGCCGCTTGCGCTCCTGAGCACAAAGCCTGTTTTTTGAGAGCTTTGTGTGCGCTCTCCTCTTGTTCTGACAGAATGCTCTTTCATGCCCGAGCAACAACAGAGAGCAGGGCACGAGTCGATGCATCTCCATTTCACAGGCAGCCTGCACTTGTGTAGTGTCCAAAGAGCTGCGAGATCAAAACCAATCTCCGCACTTCCAAAAGCCCTGCGAAAGTTCCCGTCACGACACAGAGAGAGCCTGAGCCCCGGAGCAAGCCGTTTCCAAACTTGCCGCGTTCAAAAAAAAAACGTGGCAGCTGGAACACTGACAGCTCTTGTCTCTCTCACTCTCTCACTCTGACAGAGGTAACACACACTGGCCCAGGGCTTCACCCAAGCTGGACAGAGCTGTAAAGCCTGATAGAAAACATCATACATTTATAACTCTTGCTTTTAACCCCCGAACCTTTACAGACCCTTCCACTTCAATTCCTCACTCCTGTGACTCAAAACTAACTCAACCATTCTGCATTGTTTTCCATGTAGGTACTGAATAATAAGGCATAGGTAGTGCAAATACAAGCAATACATGAATTATTAAGAAATTTGGTTTGCATCAGATCAGACCATTTCTTCCAGATGTTGGAACTTTCTGGTGTCATTCTAAGTCAGTGTATGTGATGTGTTATGATTCAGTTTTTTGACTCTATCTGTATGGACATCTGACGACACTGCACATTGTTTTAGAGCATTTGTCCTGTAAGAGTAGAGACACAGGGCTAACTAGCAATCACATTAGTATATGTAGTTAAAGTTTTTTCCTATTTAAAACCATTTTATTATAACTATACGAGTGGACAAAATGTATTTATTACTTTCAATATCCCAGTGACATTATTTTCATCATGAACCCAGCACTATGTACATCTACTGGCTATAGTGGTAACCCACCTTTACCCTGTTATTCAGGGTATTCCCCACAGGACCACCACAGAGCAGGTATTATTTAGGTGGTTCATTCTCAGCACTGCAGTGACACTGATGTGGTGGTGTGTTGCACTGGTACGAGTGGATCAGTCACAGCAGTGCTGCTGGACTGAGAATAGTCCACCAACCAAATATATCCAGCCAACAACGTCCTGTGGCCGCTGATGAAGGACAAGAGGGTGACTAGTCACCACCACCACGTCAGTAAGTAGTAAGTAAGTAAAGTTTATTTATATAGCGCTTTTTACAACAGGTGTTGTCACAAAGCAGCTTTACAAGGAAATGAGCATTACAAAAAGAAATCCGGGTCCAAGCCCCCATGAGCAAGCCAGTGGCGACAGTGGCAAGGAAAAACTCCCTAAGAAACAGGAAGAAACCTTGAGAGGAACCAAGACTCAGAAGGGGAACCCATCCTCCTCTGGTCGACACCGGATAGTAAATATTGTTAGTATAAAGCATTGTAGTACAAAAACAGGGAAAGAGGTGGAGCAAACAATTAATTTGAATAGTTTAGTTCATGCAGCAGCAGCAGCAGCATCAGTGGGGTCAGGTTTTGAGGGTGAGGTTTGCACGGCGAGCAGTGGCACCCGATCAAGGCAGAAGAGGCAGCAGCATCAGAACGCACAGGATGGGCAGCTGTTCAACTCGGCAAAGGAAAAACACACAGAGTCAGTTCTGCAATGGGAGACGTCAGTGTCGCTGCAGTGCTGAGAATGATCCACCTCCCAAATAATACCTGCTCTGTGGTGGTCCTGAGGGGGTCCTGACTATTGCAGAACAGGGGTGAAAAGGGGCTAACAAAGTATGTAGAGAAACAGATGGACTACAGTCTGTAATTGTAGAACTACAAACTGCACCCACATGGTAAGTGAAGCTAATAAAACGCACAATGAGTGTAGATACAAGGAGGTGTAGTTAATGAAGTGGCCGATTGGTGTATATATGTTACTGACCATGCTGATGTCATGGTCGGGAAAGGCCTTAATGTAGGTCCGCTGGGTAAGCTGCTGGGCTCTGTTAGGATAGAAGGTGTAGTTCTGCACTGTATTGACCAAACACACAAACAACTACCTTTATTGACAGCCTACCACGATCACATTAGAGTCCTTCTAGTTTCAGATACATTAGGCATAAACATTCATACACATATACAGATGCATACAAATGAGAACACTCTTGAAACAAGGCATACGTAACAGAAAGAAATGTAAATGAATCTTTCTTCTTTCCTATCTACTGTTGTTCCTCACAGTCAGAATCTCTGCTTATTTCCCTTCCCTGCCATCCTTTGCTATCTGTTTTTTTTTTCAGAGCTTCTGCCTGAAAGATAATAAAGCAGAACCCTTTTTTTAAATGCATAGCGAAGTAACCCAAAAGTGAAAGAGGATCCTTATTTGAGCCGGCTTATTTCATCTTTAATTATAAAGTGCAATGAAAGAACATTCCAATTGAATGGAGTAAACATTTTCTCTTGGCTTCATTAAATTACACCCGCCACTCTCGCGCAGGCTGCTTTTCTTGCCGCCTGTTGTTTTATTCGCTCTGTGCCACACTTGACTGGGCTCAAAACATGGAGGATAATGAAAAAGGAGGGAGCGCTCGTTCGCCAGAGAGGGACTTGCTTCCGCGGCAGAGCCAGGGGTCGACAGGGTCACCTGCCTGCTTGTAAAGTGGGGTCTTTAACTGCCCGCTGAGTGGATGTGAACGAGCGGCTGTCTCTGTCCTGATGAGTGATGTGAAGCTGCTTTCAGCACAAATACACATTCATGAGACGCAGCAGCACTAGAGCAGGTCCTACATGCCAAAACACAACTGAAAATGTGAGGTGTTGGAGACCACTGTCACTGTTTTAACCAAAACTGTGCCCCCCACCGCTGGCCGCTTCCGTCTTCCCACTTTTCACACGTTCAGCAGTTTTGAAGACCAAAGTATTTATCATAATCGGGCTTTTCTGACCCGCTCTTGTTTCCGCACCTCGCCATTTCCAGTCCCATTACGTGCTGCTCTTCGTTAATTGATGTCATATTTCACTCTGACATTTGGTTGCATCCTTTTGTCCTATCTGTTCTCTTTGCCTCTAGAATTTACATCGCGCTTTTCCCCTCTGTCAGCTATTCCCCCAGGTCGGTGCTTCACAAGCAAATTTTTGCTCCTCCTGTTTTCCGCGAGCTGGTTTATATGTGCATAATGCACGTCTAGGCTTGTGTTTCTGACAAGAAGGAGAATCCCCCCCCACACTTCCCCCAGATTAGTGCAGGAATGGCCTGTGATGTGAAATGTCCAGAGCTACTCTAATGCTGTTATCACCTATGACCTCGTATCTCCTGTATATCTCTACAGATGAAGGAAAAACATTTACTTGTAACTTGTAAACATGAAATTTGGTTTTCTAAGTAATTTTGGACCACTTCTATTGGTCCATTTATCATAAAGTTTTAACAGAATGTGAAGGGTAACCAGACTTTTCAAATTAGGTAAAAATAAAAGAAAAAACAACAAAATTGGATATCTTAAGTAGAAGGAGACATCAGGGATCCCATGAGGTGTCGCTGGGGGTGCTATTACTTTAAACAACAAAGGTCATATTTTTGCTGTGATTTCATGCAAAACTTGAAATTAGTTTAATTATTTACATTTTTAATTTCTTTCGTTTCTTCATTTGAATTTTGTAGATAATTTACAACAAACAAGACCTGTCAAGTGTCGAGAGACGACACTATGCACATAATACTGACACATCAAACTGCTGATATGCCCTTCTCACTCTACACACTCTCATTCTGAATGAACTTTATGCAAATTAGCTGAGCGGAGGCCAATCAAATTGTTGATATGTGGCCCAAAAACCAATTGTGTCATGGCTATAGTCAAGATTTAACATATGACTGCACGTAGAGCAGGAGATATTGAAAAAAGTCATATCTTAAAACCATGGGAAGTATAGTTCATGCAGACATGAACAGATAAGAACTGTACATTAGATGTTAAAAGTCTGTCTTCATATAGAGCAAATGGGCAATTTATTATTGAGGTATTGAAAGAAATTAGCACATTATAGACCCAATGCTTAGATAAGGGTCAGATTGCATCTGAATAGTAGTGCTCTGGAAAATGACTAATTCAATCTAATTAATACTTAATAAAGTAGTAATGAGCAGCTGGTTAATTTGCCTGCTACTGTAATGAAGGATGTAATTACATTTAAATAGTATAGCAATTTGTAAGTAATAACATAGTAATTTTAAAGGGTTAAATCTCAGTCTTTATCTCATGTATGGTTACGTGTGTAGTATGAGAACATGCCATGATGCCCATTGGCGGGCGGTGTTAATCGAATATGAAACTGGGCCTGAGATGCTGGGCGACAGACCCAAATCTCCGCTGACAGGTAGACAGGGAAAGGCCCTCAGGGCGAGCTGGGTCGAGATGGGGTGAGGTGTGTTATCATGCCCCACATGAGCTCAGCTCTGGCACCCACTGTCAGGTGACTGGAGCCCAGCCGTGCCCTCCTTCCACCTGACCCCAGAGCCCTCAGGGGGGCTTGGGACGCATTGGAGAGCCAGCACCACCGCTAACGCTTCAGCAACGCTACCTCCTTCACCTGCACTCAGCTGAATCACACAGACAGCCACACTGGCCTGAATATCAGCACAGAGCATGTCAGAGGCAGGGAACAAAAGCGTGGGAGAAAAGGAGAGCAAGACAGAAAGAAAGGGAAGAAGAAGGAAACCGCAGCAGAGCTCTTGTCCTGAGCAAGCGTGTGTATGTTCCAGAAGTGCAAGGACACAGGAACGGTGGCTGTGAACATGCATCAAAAGCACAAGACTGCTTTACTTATTGATGCCGTTGCATACCTCGCCTTCTAAAATAATAATGCATTATTGAAATGCTGAGAAGAAAGAGGGCAAACAAAGAGAAAACTGAATTGTGTTCTTCCACTCCCCACAGATGGCTGTTTGTGATTTCTGGTTTTGAGGGCTTGCTGGCATGTTAGAAATCTGAAGGTGAAGCTTGCTGTGGTGAACAGAAACACAGCAGCTCTCTCTCTTTCACTCCCCCACTCTGTCTCTCTCTCTCTTAGATCATTTAACCGCACATAAAGCCAACTCCATCTGATTGAGCTGTTCTATTCTGTCCTGTGCTATAATGCAGCATTGTCAAACTGCTATGCTAAAAGGTGCTTATCACAATTTGTCTTAAACTTGGAAGTTCTTTATAATATAATCAAAAGGGGGCTTTATTCCAGACCAGGAAACATTACATTTTGGGGGGCAGGTATTCAAAGAAAAAAAAAACAGTGTTTAAAAATGTTTTATTTCTTTTACAGCATCTCTCATGCTATCCCCCATCTACAAGGCAGTGGTGTTATCCACTATGCTGTTTGACTATTACAAAAAACCTATTAAAGAAGATGGTTTCTTTAAGAGCCCCACAAAGTTTTGCATAAATCCATTTTGTACAATAACTAAGAAGTTATTAGTGCTCGTCAGAGATGTTCACTAGTTGCTTCATGCGAGTCTCAAGTCTCTGGAGACCAAGTCCAAATCAAGTCCCAAGAGAGTCGAGTCTCAGGTCTTTAGTGGTACATCAGAAGTTTAACACTGCTTAAAATAAGGAGCCTGTCATTATATAAGAACCTCCAGGATGAAGGACAGAACTAAATTCAGAACTGAAGCACTACATGCAGTAAATATGGTCTTTAAAGGAAAGACGCTAAACAACTTAGTCTATAGTTTGTTTAGCAAGTTTGCTAGCTAGCTATCGTTTTATTAACTTACTAAAACTTCAGCTTAATCAGCTGACAACTTCAGCTAGCATACTTGCTACATACTTGTTATTCAAACTACTTTCTAGCCTGTTTCCAGTTGTTTAAACCCCACATTTACTATGTGTAATTCTGTCCATCAGACTAACGGTGCCTTCATACCTGACTTGTTTGGTCTGGACCTTCTGACTCTTCAGTTTGGTCCGAATCAAAATGGCAGGTGTGAAAGGTGCCTCGGATCACTGTCCGGACCTCATGGTTTGGTTCGTTTGGAGTGTGAAAACACTTTTCTGGAAGGTTCAGACTTTCAGACCAATTATGGGAAGATGAGACAGGCTATTGTCACCCATTGAAGAAGAATAAGAACTGGGAGAGAAGTAAACATGAGCTGCCATACCACACAGAAAGAGGAGACAAAATGTTTAACTGTAATTTGGTCCGATGAAAAAGTCAACTTGAAAAAATGCAGAAACTTTCAGGTGTGAAAACGCCCTAAAGGCATAAAACCTGGCATCACTGTGAGCTGTGGGAGAACGGCATTTCTTTAATGACTGATGGGCAAAGTGGAAATTGAAAGTTTTATTATTTTAATGCATTAAAGTTAGCGATCCGAGACGTGTTGCGAGTCAACATTGCTGAGTTGAGTCCTGACCTCAAGCGCCCGTTACGGTCAACATTGCTTGGTTGTTCAGTGCACATTGTCATTAACGGTGCTTTATTGGTGGGATTTCCAGCACTGTGCATCTTTGTTAGGTCGGTGTTACTAATAAGAAATCTCCATAGCCGACTGCTACTGCAGTCTATGGGTAAAAGGGCAAATGCTCAGGTCCACTGTAGGATCTGTCTGTGCACATGCCTAATTTGATCCCTTTACATTTCATAAAAATGGCCTATATGAGGTAATATAGGTAGTAATATGAGATAGTAATATGAGCTTTATCATATTCTTCTCATTTAATTTCATATTATTATTCAAAAATCACAACATGTAACACATTGAATTCAAATTTTAGTTAGTCTCACTGATAGTCTTGTTCCCTGCTATATAACAGAATCAACCTGAGTTCTCTGAGCTAGAAAGGTATAAAAAAAATGATCAGAAACCAGGATCAGATGATGTTGGAGTGTTTCTGAGAGAAACACTGCAGGTGCGGAGAGCCAGGATGGAAGACACACAGCCTTTGTTCAGAGAACTAAACAAACACAGGCTTGGTCTGTCTTCAGAAACAGAGGCTGGGAATCAAAGCCGTCTTTTCCAGGCTAGTGAAATGTGGAGCTGAAGAGTTTGACTGCCGCTGCTGAGAGCCTGTTGCAGCCAGGTGTTGAAACATGAGGGTTAACAGCAGGAGAGAAGTGTAATCTGAAACCGTGCTCCACTGAGGCGCAGTCTGCTCCACACTGGATCTGCTTAACTGGTGTGTTTAAGTGTGGGTCAGGACAGGTCAATATCTAAGCACTGCAGATGCTTCTGAGAAATTTAAGATTGTGCTACGTGGAAGTTGGATATTTATGCACAGCTTTGAGATCAGAGCACAGTGGGGAGGGTGTGAGGGTGAGTGTTGGGGGTAAGACATGGCGCTGACAGTTCAAAGCAGTTCAGCAGGTCACTCAGTCTTTCTTTTAGCTCACAGCACATAATTTTAACACCACGCACTCATCTCGTCCAAACTGATGACTGCAGAAGTCTGAGCTTTTCTCTACAAGTTTTTGGTTCGTTCGTTTTCTCCTTGACCTGTCAGCACAGTGTCCAGACTGCACTGGGGGGGGCTGCTGGAGGTTTGGCTCTGAACGCTGGAGGGTGGGCAGTCTCACTGAGCTGCTGAAAGCTCCTCTGGACGTCTGATGCCTTCTGCTGAGCTGACCGTCCTTTCTGTTTGTCAGTGGACACCGGAGGATGCTTTGATCAAGCAGCAGGCTCAGGCCTGAGAGACAGATTCCAGCTCAATCACTTCCATCCTTCACCCTCTTTTTTCTGTCTTTCACCATCTTTTTTCACACAGCCTCACATGGTTGTCCTCGACTGCCCCACTTTACACTGAGTGTTGGTTTGTGTGTATGTACACCGCCCATCAGAAGTTTGGAGACACCCTGTCTTCTTTTGAAATGTTTGATTACATTTACTTCTCCAGAGCATTTATTCCAAAAGTGATTTGTTGTCCACTCAAGAAATGTATCTTTAGCTGGTACATATAGGATTAGACACCTTTGATCTATGGTAGTGCCAGAAAACAGAGTCAGTGCAAAACCTAGAAGGAAACATACACAATACAAAAATAAGACATAAGTGTAGTACAACACAGTTCAATAATGCAAGATTAGTGTCAGTTTAAATGTTTTATGAAGAGCCGAGTCTTCAGTCAAACTTTGACAGTAAGGGACAGAGAGGAGACAATTATGTAAGAAAAAAATACCAAAATAACCTGTAGAGTCACATATAAAAATACTATAAAAATAAGTGCCAATTAAGATTCAAATAAACAGGCCTAATTATGCTCACTCCGAGGTGAAACAATCGGTCCAGTCGTTCTTTAAGTTCTGACGATATCCATGATTTGCTCCGAAAAGTGTGTTGTGACATAATTTATCACAATAACATTGAAATATCGTCAAATTGACCACCCCTAGTGTTAGGGTTAGGTTTTGGTTTAAGGCCAAATTTAGTAGTATCTGTTTTATTTAAGTTCGGTTGTATAAAATAGATTTAGCTGAATGTTAGTTAAAGGCAATGTGAGCATCTACAGAGCACAGATAAATAAAGTGCTACCATAATCACAGTAAATATATATTGAAATATATTAACTATCATATTCAAATAATCTATGTATTTTAGCTGTTTACAAATATTTCTTATTGATCAAAGTGGCTTAATATGAAGTGCAGATTTTACCTAAATAACAGTTTTCTTTTGGCCCAAAAAAAAGGAGTAAAATTCTGGTATTCTGGTCTAAAACTATCTTTAATATGTTATTTGTCGTGTTATGTAATATTCTGTGGCACTGCATTGCATTCCTCAGACTCATCAGTTTGACAGAGTTCCCAAATTTGTATCATTGTGTTTTCATCCATCAGTGTTTTCTTGCTAAAATACCCAGCATGCATTACATAAATACATCATACAAGCACTGAGATTCGCCCCATGACTGTTTGTGTAGCCACTGATGTAGAAGCTGTTATAGAAAATGTTATCACAGATATTTATACATGATATTGTTTACCTCAAAATAATCCCAGTTAGTCTTTAATATGTTAAGTTATTGCAAACTGACAAAGAAAACTTGCTTATTTGCATATAAAGGGCCCAAATCATGGCAAACCCAGTGTTTTCTCACTGTATTGGAAAAAAGGGAGTTTGATGAAGTGTGTAAACTTTTTTTTAAAGTTTATAAAAGTACCGTTCGCTCCATAATCTATATATAGAAACTAAGCTGCAAAACAGCCTGTTTTTAATTCACTGTTTTTGTGATGTCACAAATCCAACATATTTACATATATCCACCCATTCAGCCTATAGCAGTTAAGCTCCGCCCATTTACAGTATATATTTAGAGATCTAGGGGGTATTTGGGCACAGACTGCTTTTTTGAATTAGACACATGGTAGCCAATCAGAACAGAGATTATTTAGATATATTAGTCTAAAAACCATTAACAAAGGAGGATGAAGAGTCGTTGGAAAATGAATGATGATGGTTCTTAAATCCACACACTATTAGTGGACTTCAGGAGAAAAAAATAAAACACAGGAAAATGCATGTGGGCCATCATTTTGAAAAATGAAGTGTCTTCAAAACCTTCGATGGTCAGTGAATGGGAGTTAACGATGTTTGTGGATTTGTCCAGTCATTGTTTTGCGTGGAGAGAGATTCCAGCATGTGATCTGAGTATGTGATTGTTTGTATGGTTAGTGTAAAAGTGGTGTTGGGAGTGATAGAGTCTCTCTTCCTCTCTCTCTCTCTCTCTCTCTTTTGCTCTCTCTCTCGTCCCCTGGAGCTGCTGCTTATCTTTCAGTGTAAAGGCTTCTGGATGAAGTTCCACCACCACCAAATGTAAGGCCAGCTGGCAAAGTCGCCATGACGCCCAGAGAGACGCACTCACCCTGACACACATACAAACACACACACTCTCACACACACACAAACACTCACACACAAATGGAGCCAGGGCTAACAGGCTCCTTCAGCCTCCTTGCTGTCCCTGCCACTTCCCATAATGCACCGTAGGCACTGGACACACACTTTGGCTGGCCAAAAACTCCTCTGGCTGAGATGATGTGGCTCCTGCCTGACCCCATCAGAGAGAATTTGTGCCGCTGTGGCAAAGCGGACACACGAGTGAACACACACACAAACTCGCGCACAGTTACTCAGTCATTAAATACACACCCACCCAAACAGTAAGACCTCTTACTTGCCTGCTACACACAGAGAAACACATAATGTGAGTCCCTCTCGTGGTGAGTGGTCTGGCCTGAGGACAGATCCCTTTGGAGCAGTTTATTTAAGCTGAAATCAGGCCGCCTCTGCATGGGTGCAGGGCAAACGCGAAGAAACAGCCTGACCCTCCAGCACCACCTCTACCAGCTATTACACACTGCTCTAAGAGGGAGAGATAGAGAGGGAGAGAGAGAGAGAGAGGGAGAGAGAGAGAGGAACTCCCTTAAACCATCCTCACAGTCCTTAGAGAGGAAGTATAACGTCACTGTCATATAAAGACCATATATGTACTTTTTTTTTGTTTTTCTTTTTATACATCATTTCAGCAAATACCCTTCATCATTTCACAATAAATTGATCAATAGAAATGCCTCAAAATGCAATCTCATTACATTAAACTGCATTGAAAGGCCTTCTCCTGAAAACTTACCATTTTGGTTGGTACATGGTTGTTTTAGACAGTCACAATATGGTGAATATTCCACTCTAATGTCTCTCTCTCTTTTTCTTTCCCTCTCTCACTGTGTATATCTCAGTGCTAAATTACTGTTTCTTAAAGGAATGCTCCAGCATTTTTCAACTTAATCTTTATTTGATGTGTTGTATTTGGCAGACACTCTTAGGCCCAATTCCATTTCTTATTTTTACCCCTACCCCTTGTTTTCAAGGGTCAGCTTGCCCCTTGGACTTGAGTTACAAGTGGTGGTGGTTGAAATCCTCCCCTACGAAATGCGTGTCTTTAGTTAAATTTATGGCATCATATGTCTTCAAAGAGGGGGATGCGATTTATTATTTAAATAATTATTTATACACCCCTAATTCTTGGTGATATGAAGCTGAAGTCATCTACTCACCAGTTTCTTTTTTCAATTTTCCTGATCCACCTTAAATGGAGCAGCAGTTACATTCTGGCGCTTCAGGCATCATCAGTACTGATGGACTATATAAGGTGGAACGGGAAATTTACCCAGTTAGCTACCAAGACATTAGCATCCCACTGGCGATTTTTTATGCTTGTTATGAAGATAAGGACCATAATACATTGAAACAACAACAAACTAAGACAATACAATGGTTATCGTAATTTTCAACAGAAAACTCACGTGATGGGGAGTGTGATGGGTAATAGTGTTGCCTGCTAAGCTGTACCAACCACTGGAATACCAACTGCTGCTGCATCTGATTACTAATGTTAGATTTGAAAAACCTGCCCACTGACTTTATTATAAATGTGCTTTGAGTCAATTCATTTTCTTCTCTTTAACTAAGTACAGGGAAACGTATCTAATTAACTGTCCATGGTTAACTGATCATATACTGCAGATGCAGCAGATAGAGATTAGGTTGAAGCACAGTGGAGTATTCCTTTAGTCTCTTTGTGGCTGTAGGATCTAGATGGTATTCACAAAACATGTCAGAGTTAGAGTGCTGGTTCAGGATCATTTTCTGTGACATTTCCATAACCATGGGCTGAATCTGACCTTACATCAGCAGTCCAACTCAGAGAGTCATGCCTGCTCTATTTTGTTATCTAATAACATTTACTGGCCAAGGAATAGGGCTGGATATGATTCAGAATGTCCCGATACCAATAATGATAACAGTTCTGACTGATGCCCTGTTTTAAATATAAAAATGTTATATAAAAGCATGACAGCTATATTACAAATTTTCATTGAACATTCCAAACTGCTGTAAATTCATGTGTAACTATATAGGATATATTGGCGTTTTTGAACATCATCGGATATCAGTGTATAGAGGAAAACACTTTATAGTCATATACAAATTTTAGTGCACAATTTCTGTTTATTTGCTGAGTTTAAAATATAAAATGTGACAACTTTTGCACAGGCCACATTTTATCATTTATAGTTTTTTTTCCCCCCAAATATGTTGAACTCAACAGAAAGTCAACAAAATACATAACATATATTACATAACACTTTTTTTATATCAGTCTTTATTTCAAGATTTCTTTGTTTTAGCATTATTATTTTCATTTTTTTTACAATCTGATGGTAAACAAATGACATTAAGCTAAATTCTAGCTTGTACTAAGTACTTGCTGTCACTGCACAACATAATAACCATGACAACAATGCGCTTATAATGGAAGCCAATAGTGATCTTTTCTATGTACAGAGAAATGATTGTGCTAACTGACTGTATATTACAGATGCAGCAGATGGAGATTAGGTTCAAAAACAATGACGTGTTCCTTTAACCAATCAAAGCAGAGTCTGCCTGTAATACACATAAGGAATCAACACACTACCTTACATTTTTCAGTGACCTTATTCAGTAATGACTATGAAACTCATATGTAAGGTATACAGTTACAAGAGTGAGGGTCTGAAGCCTGGACCCTCTGAAATGTCCTTAGAATTTAAGGCTTTAAACGCATACCCCGGGGGCTTCCCCTTCCAGCACCACATCCTGTTCCACCATTCCCTTTCTTCCTTTCTTCTCTCCCTCTTTCTTCTCTGATCTGGCTCTAACAACAAACATATTCAAGCTCTTGTCCCAGACTCCCTCCTCGGTCTCTGATAATTAAACCAATACTGCCTAATAAAGTTCACATTGCTGTAAAAATTCTCCTCCTGAGAAGGAGGTGGGCAGCAGCTGTCTGCCCACAGTGTTAAATCAGATCCATGCCTTCTTCATTACAGGAGTTCAGGCCAAATCTCAGATCAGAGACACTCCTTCAGCAGTGCTTTGTACTGATCAGTTGGCAGCTGAAGAAGCAGGTCAGAGTGAATTTAGAACAACAGGCTGGGCTGAGCGAGGTGTGTCCTTAGTTTGACTTGGTATGAGAATTCGTTACTTTTATGATATCGAGTTAATTAGTCGATTGAATGTAAACAAGTACAAATACAAACAGCAGAAGTGTCTCTGAACATCTCCATTAAAATTCAAGACAGCTGCATTTTTGCTGTTCAAACTGCCACACAGAAAATACGTCTGTGTCACATATGAAGAAATGATTGGATTTGGGTGAACAAATACACGACAGCATGTAAAGTTGCAAATTTCAAAGCAGCAGCCATCTTTAGCATAGCACAGGAAGAGGCTGAACGGATAAACCGTTGGTAAGTAGTTGCCACGTAACAAGTGGATTTGCATATTCCATCCCACACAGTAATTGGATATTAGTCCGACTAACCGGAGATGCATTTTACTACCAAGTGTAAAAGCATGTGGCTAAAATCAGGATACAACCCAAATACTAGACACATGAAGTGACCAGGTGTAAACAGGGTCTTTGATATGATCACTGCTCCACCTCTATATCTGATATACTCAGTGTGTATAGTTAGATGTATAGAGTAATTGCTGTCATCAGACTTTAACATGAAACTTGCATGAAAAAAATCTTATCTAAGGTAACACTGCCGACCCTGGTTGTCATAGCAAGTTTTACCTGAAAATCCTTCAGAGTTTATGAACTGGCAGTCTGGCGCACTACATTCAGTGCTCAGGCCTCAAACTAAAAAAAAGAAATGTTCTTGGCAATAAAAAAGGCCTGGAGTTCACATTTAAATTACAGTTTCAATGTAAGTCAGAAAAATTGCAGTTAGATATTTTCTTCAAAACACTCAGCATTTGTTCACAGAAAGCTGGACAAAGAAAGCCAAACAATAGCAAAGTACTTCTCAGTCTCAGCTGTAATAGGCTGCCTGTATGTCTGTAGAAGATGCTGTTACATTTGGACTCTATTATGATTATTTTATTATACGTGTTAGTCCAAAGAGAGTGTTTAAAATGCATGTGCACGTGTGGAGCGGCAGGTGTGATGTGGTGCTATTGCAGGTGTGTGCCATGTGCAGACACACGGCCCCATGCTGTGGGCAGCCGCTGGGTTTAGGTCTCTGGGGAGAATCACAGAGATTCATTATAGAGAGCGACTTACTGTTACTATTACTGCTGCTACCACTGCTGCTGCTGTTACAGTCCAGCACGGAGACCAGAGCATGGAGGAAGAAATCAAGCCTATCAGAGTGTCACACATTCATTCACTCCCTCTCCACACCCTGCAATATGTGCTAATGGACAGTGCGAGAGAGAGAGAGAGACAGACAGAGACAGAGGCAAAGAAGAAGAGAAGCAGACTGATTGCACATCTTCCATTGTGTTCTTGCTCCATAATCCAATGTTGTGATTGTCTTGTTCCAAAAAGAAAAAATTAATTAATGAGAACACACACACACTCACACACACACACACACACACACACATGCACACACACCTGCCATGTTTTCTTCTTAAACGACATGCTGTGCTGGAGTCATCAGCAGCCATTAGGCTGAGCACACTGCAGTATGTGTCCCTGAAACATGAGGATTTATTATTGCACGTTTAATTGATTTCATACAGAAAATTATGGAGGAAAGCCGCTTACGCTCTTCTGCTATCTGTTCAGGGGAAAAATTAAATACTGTCCCAAATAATTGCAGCTGCTGTTTGCTACCACCATCCATCCCTCCCCCCTCTCCTCCCCCTATCCCCCCGTCCCCGTTCCTGCTCTTCCAGTGACAATTAAGCACTGGCCCAAAATACCAGACCCTGTAACAGGATTAACTCAGTGTGTTTAAGAGGTAGAGGAAATAATTAGTCCTATTACTGATAACATTAATCAGGTTAACGGCCATGCCTCATTATGAGACCACTATTACCTCTCTCTCTCTCTCTCTCTCTCTCTCTCTCTCTCTTCTCTTTCTGTTTGTTTTCCCTCTGTCTTGTTCTTTCCCTCACCCTTCTCTTTTTCTTTATCTCTCTCATTCTCTCCCTTTCTTCTTTCTTTCTTTCTTTCTTTCTTTCTTTCTTTCTTTTTTTCTTTCTTTCTCATTTCTTTCTCTCATTCTCTCCATCTTCCCCATCTCTCTTTCTTTCTCTCTTCCCCTCTTCCCTCTCTCTCATGCTTGCTTTCCTTCTCTCACTTTCTTTCTTTCCCTTTTTTCTTTTTCCCTCTCCCTCATTATCTCCCTCTTTCTGTCAATCTCTCTTTTTCTTTCTCTCTCTCTTCCCCTGTCCCTCTCTTATTCTCTCCTCTTTCTTTCTTTCTTTCTTTCTTTCTTTCACTCTCATCCCTCCTTCCCGCTCTCATTCTCTCCCTCTCACTGTTCTCTTTTCTCTCTCTTTTCCTCTCTCTCTCTCTCTCTCATGGTTGACTCATTTCTCCGGTCTGTGGTTGATCTGATCAGTGAGGTGGTATGAATAAGGCTGAAACTGAGTATCTGCGAATTTGTTCAGCAGATGTGAGTAAAGTGGATCATTCTGAGAGAGAGAGAGAGAGAGAAGAAGAAGCTCCCACCATTCTGATCATGCTTTACATAAAATCACTCTGAAAGATGCTAAAAGCTGCCAGTTCTTTTTGAACTCCTCTCTGTCAGTTCTCAGAGCACAACAAACACTTGAAGCCCACCTTTAGGCTCGCTCAGTGGGGTCTTTACTGCTCAGCAGGTTTGAGTAATTGGAGTTAAGTAGAGTGTGGTGGAATTTTTTTGCAAGCTGGAGTTTAGATGTTATTTCAAACATTTAAGGACTCATATAAGTACATAGAAACAACTAAAAGCTGAGTGTATTGAAGCCCTCCTTTCTCAGAAGCCCCCTCTTTCTTGCGTTTTCACTGATCAGTATGTCCAAGACAAGCACAAGGCTGAAATCTGCTTTAAACTGAGTAAAATATTCTTTCAAGTGACTCCTAAATTGATCTTTCTTGAGTGTGGAGAGAGAGAGACAGCAGAAAAAGCCAAGAGCAAGAACTCTTATTGAAACGTACAGTGAAATACATTCCAAAAAGGTTGATGCGCAATAACAAAATCGTTCCGTGTCAGACACTGATGTCTCCAAGTGAGCTCAGTGCGGAGCAAGTGGGCTATCTGTGAATTTATGCAAGCAAACCGACAAGACATAAATTCAGATAAACGTCTCAATATCGTCTCCTAGCAGGAGTCGAGAAAAGAGATAAGGCCGGAACTCAGCAGAAGCAGTAGTTCTAGCGGGTGGAGAGGCATTAAGGAGAAAGCTCTCTAATTTGTGAAGGGATGAATTTAATCTGGGGTTTCTTAAAAGGTCGCATTAATAGTGTTTGAACAGGATGAGCTGGACAAGGCCAAATCCAATCAAATCTCTGTAATCCGGTTTGTCTGGATGAGGCTGTCACCTCTGGGACATCCCAAAAATAAAATCTGCGGCCTGTGCCCTGCCACTGCACTGCTGGTCCTGCTTCGGAGCAGATGGACCAGGCATGTCAGTGTTAATAGTGTTTATTCATGTAAGGTCTAAAACATGTTTTTTTTTCTGAATACCAGATGTCAAATACATAGACTGAACAGAAGAGAAGAGAGTGTTGTGGGTGTGAATCCAACTTGAACTAAAAGGATAAACAAATACTAGAGATGGCATAGACCCGATGGCCTCTCTCAGTACTGACTCAATACCAGCAGAAAATACTGGATCAGATATTGGAAGAAAAAAGAATGAAGCTAATTCTGTAATGTAGTTCTGTAATGTGGATTCTAATGTATTTGGACTGAATATAGCCCTATTGGAGCATGACTAGTTTTACCTGGGGAGGTGCTGTAATTTGAGTGATTGAGTGAGTATGAATCTGCCACATCTGTAGTTTTTACAAGTCTGCTAAGTAAAAATTCCAAAGTGAATTACCCTCTATAATTTCGCTGAACTCTGACCTACATCAGTAATAGTAGTCTTGTTTAAATTCACACCACAGTAATGTTACAAAACCAGGTAACAGAAAATGATACCTCCATTTTTTCTTTTTTTTTTGCAACCTGAAGACGAGGCTTACAGCTAAAATGGAGCTTGATTTGACCCAAATCTTTAATCCTTAAGTTCATGACAAGACTACTGAAATCCACAATGTTTTTAGTGATAACAGAATTACAAAGAGAAGAAAAATGGAAGTACTTCTTGCAAGGTAGAGCGTGAGTGAAAGAGTTGAATGAACCCACTTTACTAGCCTAATGCTAGCATATATGGCATTTAGTCATACAATGTGCTGTTACTGATCAGCAGTGTGGCGCCTGACGCGCAATGCTGATGTAAACATCTGTGCGACGTTGTTTTGATTGGTTAGTCAAATCACTTACAAATTAAGTGGTCTGGTAAAACTAATCCAGCTCAAATAGGGTTTAAGTATCAAATAGGAATCAAAATGCTAGATATCCATTTGTAACAATTTTGGATGTGACAAGTCTTAAATAAGACTTGTCAAAAAATGTATTATCATTTCTCTAATAAAGGTGGTTTAAATCAGAATATAGCAGTATATTTCTCGTATGTTTAAAGCCCACTAACAACAATGTGTACCATGAAAAAAATATATATAAAAGTGGCATTTAATGCATTTTGGAACAAAACCCTTCAATTAAGCGTTGGCCGTATCATAAGGAGATTGCGGGTTCCATCCATAGCAACTGGTTGAAGCATTTTGTTCCACAGCCATCCATGGGAGTTAAAGAGAGCATAGTTGGCATAAATGCTCTCTTTTGGTGGGTAGGATAGCCCTCCTCCCCTCTCACTCAGCATGATGCTAGCCAACATGGGCTTTCTCCTCCAAGCACATTGAGCTGTCCAATGATGCTGTGTTATGGCAGGTTTACACTGTGCGATTCCTGTTACGACAATGAAAATCCTTAAAGAATTTGTGAGTTAAAAATGTTTTTTCAGGCAAAACATTCCAAGTCCTTTTTTGTTGTCTGGCCCTATTTTTGGCAAATGCAGAAGGCACAAGCACAATGTAGTCAGTTTCTAGCATCATAGATCTGTTGACATAAAACATTTATTGTGATGTCTGACCTGCAGCTTAACTGAATTTGCACAGTCTAAAATGGAATTTGGCCAAGATTTCATTTGCAGCAGCAATAAACATATAAGACTGCTCTTGTTTTTCAGTCTACAGTGGGCTTTAGTGGCAGTGCCTCACATGACTCAGAGGAAGCATGTGCTAGTCTTCACCCTCCCAGATGGCACTCTAAAATGTGACGTGTTAAATAGAAACACACATACTTGGGTTGCCCATTTTAACACATCTATGTTATTGTTTTCATTCTATGTTAAAAATAACACTAAATGTGTGTCCTTAACTGAACACATTAGTGTGTCTAGTTGAGGATGGATTGTGTTGTTTTTGACACAGCTATCAAATTTAGTGATATAGTGTGATGTGGGGAGATCTAGCTAGTGGGTGGAACTGGCAAAGACCAGTTTGGGAGTAAAATAGGATATTAAAAAAGATACAAACTCTAATTTTGTACACAATTTAAAGTGTTTCTTTCTGGTTTTTTTTGTCTTTTAACCAGCAGTTTTGCATAAGTCAAGAGGTATATATGTATCACTTCCTATAGTGTAGTATTGTTAGCAGATTGGTATCAGCATCAGTCAATACTTAAAGTTTCAGTATCTTGGTATCAGTATGGCAAAAGAAGAAGTGGTATTGTTCTGCCTCTGACAGATTGCACTAGATTTATTTCTCATCTCTCATCACTATTACACACAAAATCTTTCAACATCCTCTAATTCCTGTTTCCTAAAGCCTGACTGTCAAACCCTTCAGCCTAAACAGACTCTCTCTCTTCCATTTCTTCCCTTCCTTACCTCTCTCGCTCCTCTATCATTGTGTGAGTGGGGTTGCGGGTGGCCTTTGGCCCTGGGCTGTCACTCACTCTTTGGGGCGGTAGATGGGCGTGAAGCGGGGGCTAATAGCCGTGGCGGTGGGATGAGAGAAGGAGAGACAGGCCGTCTCACCTTCATTCTCCCACGCTGCTGAGAGATGAGCAGAGGGCAGCGGAGGCCGCAGCAGGGTCTAATGTGGTGTGACGGCTCTCTCGGTGCAGCCTTGCTCCACACGGTCCAGCCAGGCAGGAGACTAGACCTGCAAATGGCCACCATGACGACCCGTGGACAGTGCATATAAACTGAGCTTTTGAGGCAGCACTTTTCTTCTTTAGATAATATACTGTAAATAAGCATATTTTGTGGCTTTATTGCTTCCCTATGTATGGACTGCAGAATGAGTTTTCGATAAGTGGGGCCAGGCATGAGCGTTCACTTGATCTCTGGATATTGTGAGAAAATCTGGTATGTTTTGTTGCTCAATGTGGCCGAAAGGCTGCCTACTTTGACAAGAATAGGTCATTTGATTAATTTGAAAAATGACCAATCACAAACGATTGCTTTCTTTCATGTGTAGGGGCAGGTGACTGTCAAAACAGCACTACTGTTTGCTTCCCATCAAACCAATAAAAACCAGTAGCCTACAAAGAATTGTGGAGACGTGACAGTGCAGTGGCAGTGCAGCCAAAGTGTACCTGACAAAAGTCTGGTGGTTGGGGCCATCCTACTATACAGTACATCCAACAGACTGAGGCTAGCACCTATTCTACACAAACACCTTCACCAACTAATACATACAATGTTTACTTGAACTTACATAAGGTTGAAATAAATTTTTCATTCATTGCTGGTCGTAACAGTTGCCTCGTTGAATTTCTTTGATTTTGCAGTGCAGTAAGTGCAGTGGAGCCACTGATATATGGTGCACACAGACTCATTGGACCAGGTGGGGTTCTTTGATTGGTCCAACATCCGGTGCTAATGCTTATGTGCCCATTATAGGCGTTCGAGCATGGCCACTCTAACCGGGCTATGTCTATATACACCTGGGTGCTATCCACTGTGTGTTGTTCTCCCATTCTTCCCGTAACCATCATTAAACATTTCTGTGACTAGTACCACAGTAGCCCCTCTCTGAGTTTGGACCAGATGGGATTCATTCAGTCACACATCAATGAGCCTTGGGTGCCCCACCAATGTTGGCGGGTCATGGTTTGTCCCTCTTTGGACCACTGTTGGTAGATACTCATCGCTGCCAACTGGGGGCACACCACAAGCCTTGCTGTTTCTGAGATGCTCCGACCCAGTTGTCGGACCATAATGATTTGGTCAGTCACTCAGGTCTTGGGTGCCCATTTCTCACACATCTAACACGACTGACTGTGCGCTTACTGTCAAATATATCCCAGACCTTGACATGCACTGATGATAATGAACATTATTTGCCTTATCTGTGAGTGGTCAAAGTGTTTTGGCTCATTAGTGTTATATCAGTTTTATGCAATAATGAGTTAGTGAAGTCCATAGTAGCCCATGTTTAAAAAAGTAGGTCTGGGTGCCCCCATTCCATTCCACATTCCTAGAGGGAGCTGGGGGAATGAGCATCTCCCCTTTCCCTACCCTATATGCCTCTTTTCCTTCTCTCTCTCTCTCTCTCTCTCTCTCTCTCTCTCTCTGGCTATCTCCCTCACTGCTTTATTAAGAGTGGCTCCGTGCCTCCTCCAGGGCCATTTCCACCGTAATGCCTCTGTTGGAGAGACTGAATATGCTGATGGCGTTCCGAGTCAGCCTCATTTAGCTCCCACCTGTCCCGGACCGCCGCACACCGCAATATCACTAACGGGAACACAAAAGGTTTCGCCCCCACTTTAATTAAAAGAATTAAAAGCCTTGTTTCCACTTTGTAGCCGCGCCTGGCCAATCAATCCTCACCTGAATAGTTTTCGGCCCGCTAATTGTTTCTGGGGGTAATGGCCAGATCAAAGGGCCTTGGCTGTTAATTGGCGGGACCGAGGAGACAGGTATCAGCGCCACGGGGAAACAAGAAAAGCAGTTGCGGTGACCAGACACTCCATCGGAATGCTAAAAAACTGTCACGGGTCTGCGGCAGAGGGCCACGTGGAAGTGTTGAGACGTTTTGAGCCGTGCGATGAGCACAACAGCGCAGGCTTGCAACAACTGCACTGTCACTGACCTCAGATGGGCTGGAGACAATAGAGTGGGATGGCATTTAAAGTGGAGGATTCAGAGCTGTGTTCTGTGCTGAGCGTTAGCACTGTTAAAAAGAGTTAACGTCCCGAATGTGGAGGATCGGCGGTGGTGTGGGAGCGTCTCAGTCTGTCCCTGCACATTTGCTGTCGGCTTGCTGCTGGAATTGAGGATGTTGCTGTGCGTGTGGGGGGTTTTAGAGGCTTGTAATCTTCACTCTTTTCACGGGCCGAGGCTCTATTGATCACCCCGGCAATCAAGCCCCGCGCAACACTGGCTGTATTCATTATTGAGCCCTCCGGCTCCTCCAAAAGTAGACTGAGTGCGTTTAATGAAGGGAAACAAAGGCGAGCAGGGCACCGGGCTCACTTGCCAATCACCACACCGTGCGCTAAATAAGCAGAGCGCGAGGGAGGGCGAGCAAGAGAGGTCTATTTGAAGCTGCTCTGTAGGGTGAGAGAGAGAGGAAGAGAGGGAGAGAAAGGGAGAGTGATGCAAGGCCAGTGGCTCTATCTGAAATTCCTCTCTGGCCAGGTCTGAATGGTGGGCTTGGTTGTAAAAACCTTGTCCCCTCCCAGCGTCGCGTGTGCTGCCGCCGCCGCCGCCGCCACCTCCCACCTCCGCTCGCACACCCAGTC